>NC_133458.1:42806426-43033926 GCF_048565385.1 Saimiri boliviensis
CAGTCATTCACTTAGATATTGTCCGTAACTGCTTATATAGTATCATGGCAGTGAGGAAGAGTTGAAAGAAATGGCCCAAAAACCTATAATGTTTACTATAGAGCCCTTTACAGAAGAATTCTGTCAACCCCTGTCACATATGACGGCTTGGCATAAAATTCTAAAATCAATTATGTTTTGGGGCAGGTCATCTATTGAAATTATGAATTACTAAAGTGAAGTAATGACCCTCCAAACTCAGAGAATACTACCAAAGAAAAAATTGGAAAATATCCAAAGAAACAGAAGAGTTACACAAGGATTCTTCAACCTTAGAAGTGGCATCCATGGCAAAGAATAGTACAGAAACATGGCTCAAAGATTTAATAAATGCTCACAATGAGCTGAAACAGATTTAAAAAAAAAAAAGGCCACTGCAAGAACTCTTTAGGTATAGAAAAACATTAACTAAGGGATGAGCCTACTGTTTGGTAACAATGATTATCATCAGACAACTGAGATGAAACATAACTTGAATCTTGCATTGTTTTTGCCTTCTACACACACACACACACACACACACACACACACACACACACACAATGTTGAAGGTGAAACGGAAAATCAAATATGATTAATAAGAAAAATTAAAGCTCAGAAATTAGTAAGAGGACAATGAGTCAAATGAGTCCAGGTACACAGGACCAATAGATCATAGTTTCAAGGCTTGTAAACATCACAGAACCACAGCTAATAACCTTGGAAGAGTTACAAATAAGAAGAAAACAGACATAATACACAAGGGGGCAAATGTTCTCTTGGTTTTTTTTAAGGTTAAAGGATTCTAGAAAATGAAGATCAGTGAGCATGACACTATTCCCCAACAAAATTCTAGAGCAGGTTATTAAACAGATGGTTTGTGAGCACTTAAAAAATTTTCTAAAAACCTGCCATAGACTTGTTAAAAATAATCCATGCCAAACCTTGTTTCCTTTTCTGACACTGTTACTAGATAAGTGGATCAGAGAAATGTCTTAGCTGCACAATATCTACACTAAGGGAAGTATGAAGAAATGCTGTCATGGCCAACTTGGAGTAAATCAACTTACTATTTGTGTAATTTTGGGCAAATTTCTTAACAATTGGGATGAGAGGCAAATTTCCATGGGTCTCTCCTATTTCTGCATGTCTTGTTAGCAAAGGCACTGGCAGCTTTTGTTCTGGACTATCTTTTGTCTAGCAAACAGTCTTGGAATACCCTCTGAAAGAAAGAGTACATTTTCTTACAGTCCATCAAAAAAGACTGGGCTTCCTAAACGTGGGGTTCCTTATTTGTGACACAACTCCTTGAATGTGAAACATCAACTCCAGCCACTCTACAGAGCTCCTGTGGGATTGGGGGACAAAGGCACCAAAACAAACGTGAAACTCATGTTGCTTTTCATACCGTTAGTAAAAAAAGTCCTGTCTCTGACTCAAGAGTCTTGGGCTTCCTGAGCATAAACAAAACAGGAGCTAGTTAATTTGCTGGTTTGCAAACAGGGTAAATTTCAGACCCTTCACAGTTGACAATTTGTGACTCAGCCTTGCCACTCATAAAATGGGGATCACAACGATTCTTATAAAGAGATTATGAGGATTGAATGAATTTATACACATAAAGTGTTTAGAAAAGTGCCTACTTAAATGAACTGCTCAATAAATGTTAGCCATTATAATTTTAAATATATAACAGTAGCTAAACGATCACACGCAAAGGATTAATGACAAGTGAAGGAGTATGCCCTAGGCTCTATTCTTTAGCATGTTCTGCTCAATATTTTTATAAATAAGAAAAACTATAAAATGTATTAATCACAGTTTTGGATGTGATGACACAATTATGGATGACACAATTGCTAACATATATAAAAGAATCAGAATTTCTTTAAAATCTTGACATGCTGGATAATTGAACTTAAAAAAATTAATGGAGATACAAATCTTACTTTAAGAATAAACTATTCAGATGGTATATTCATTGCAATTTATTAAAAAATGAGTTTCAATTTCATTAACAATGTAACACAACTGTTAGAGAAAAATTGAGATCAAGTTTCAAGGTGTCTGTCGAGGAAATGAAAATGCTTTAGACATGTAAAAAGTTATCTATGTATAAATACAAAGTGCAGAGCTAAAAATAGTGGCTAATTGATTCCAATTCACTGTAAGGAAGAACTTTGTATCAATTAAATTTTTTCAAATATTATACATTATAAAAACAAGTTCTTCACTCATGGCAGGTTTTTAAAAAGTAAATTTTATTGTGTATTTTTAAAGCATACAACATATTATGAGATATACATAGACAGTAAAAAAGGTTACTATAGTGAAGCAAATTAACATATTGATCCTCTCACATAGTCATCCATTTTGATCTGCTGGTAGGAACTGCTAAAATCTTCTCATTTAAATGAATCCCAATTTTATTACTCAAAACCTTCATGTTGTATATTAGATCTTTAGACTTATTCATCTTACATATCTGTGACTTTGTTATCTTCTGACCTATATCTCATTTCAGCCCAAGCCCCATTCCCATAAACACTACACCATTTTGTATCAGAGACTTGAGCATCCATGGATTCCAGTATCCAAGGTAGGTCCTGGAACCAATCCTCCACAGAAACCAAGGGACAACTACATATACCACAGTTTCTTTATCCATTCATTTGTTGATGAACACTTATTTCCATATCTTAGCTACTGAATAATACTGCAATGATCGTATGAGTGTGGATATCTTTATAATTTCATTTCCTTCGGGTATATGCCTAGTAGAGGGATTGGTGGGTCATATGATAGTTCTATTTATAATTTTCTTAAAAACCTCCATACTGTTTTCCATAATGGTCATTCTAATCTACATTCACACAAAAGTGAATAGGAGGTCCCTTTCTTTCACGTGAGTACAACATTTGTTATCTTCTGCCTTTTTGAGAGTAGCCATCCTAACAGGTATGAGATCATATCTCACAATGGTTCTGATTTGCATTTCCCTGAAAATTTATAATGTTGAGCATATTTTCATATACCCGTTGGCCATTTCTTTGTCTTCTTTCATTTCATGAAATAGGTAGAAAACTATTTCATTTATCTTTGGATAAATGTCTATTTGGGTCTTTGCTATTTTTTAATTTGATTGTTTCTCTACTGTTGAGTTGTATGAGTTGTTTTTTTTTTTTTTTCTGTTTGCTTGCTTGTTTGTTGAGACAGGGTCATGCTCTCTTGCCCATAGTGGAGTGCAGTGACCTGGTCATGGTTCACTGTAGCCTCAACTTCCTGGGCTTAATTGATCCTCCCACTCCAGCCTCCTAAGTAGCTGGAATCACAGGTGCATGCCACGACTCCCCGCTAATTTTTGTATTTTCTGTAAAGACATAGTTTCACCATATTGCCCAGGCTGGTCTTGAACTCCTAAGCTCAAACAATCCTCCTGCCTCGGCCTCCCAAAGTGCTGGGATTACAGGCATAAGCCACTGTACCTGGCCTAGTTATATGAGTTCTTTTGAAATTTTGAATGTTAACCTTTACCAAAGATATAATTTGCAAATATTTTTCTGTTTGTAGACTGCTGTTGCACTTTGTTAACTGATGTCTTTGCTGTGCAAAAGCTTTTTAGTTGTCCCATTTATTTGTGTTTTTTTGTAGCCTAAGCTCTTGGTGTAACATCCAAAAAAATATTTTCCAAGGCCAATAGTCTTTCTCTTGCATTCTCTTCTAGTAGTTTTATAGTTTCTAAGTCCTATATGTAGGCCTTTTATCAATTTTGAGTTAATTTTTGTATCTGGTGTAACATAAGGGTCCAATTTCATTCTTTTGTATGCAGAAATCCACTTTACCCAGCACCATTTATTGAAGAGATTATATTTTCTCCATTGTGTCCTCTTGGTGTCCTTTTCAAAAATTGGTTGACCATATGTATTTGGATTTATTTCTAGGCTCTCTATTCTGTTCCACTGGTCTAAGTGTCTGATTTTAGGCCAGTACCATACTGTTTTGATTACCACAGCTTTGTATAATTTTAAATCAAGAAATGTGATGCCTCTATCTGTGTTTTTGAAAGCCATCAGCCAGAGCTAAGGTAATGAGGATTCCTTCCTTCTTGTTCATATATCTTTAGACAGCTCACAACTGTCCATAAAATAACAACAACAACAACAACAACAACAACAACAACAACAACAACAACAAAAATCCCTGGTAATTTCTCCAGGCTGATTGCCTCCCTGGTTTCTGTTTCATTTTGGCTTAGCATTTTCAAATTAACAATTTATTCTTGGCAGCCTGCCTACATATTTTGTTAATTCTCTCTTTATCCACACTTTTCACTGCTCTAGGTCCCACAGGCAATTTGACAAAGACTCCTGGACTCCTATTTCTACCTCTCATCTGCCTTGAGAGGAAGATTAGAAAACAATTTCATGATTTCAAAGTTTTCTTTCAATTCTAGGATTCTTCAGTTATTTCTTTTGCCATTAACAGAAACTGATGAACAAACAATGATTGAGGAATGAATATATAAGTGAAAGAACATCATTAAACAATTGATAATGAGCGGCTTCTATAAGAACTAGCAGTATGACTGGGCCTTATATGAATCAGTCAAATAGGAGTGCAAATGACATGAAAAATAAACACCTGTGGGAACAAGGAAAGCAAGTATGAGAGCAAAAGAGAGGCTGGATGGAAGTGGGAATGGAAGGTAGAGAACTATGCTGGAGACCTCAAGATTAAATTCTTAGAAAGTATTGGCCAGTAAAATCTCTAATTTTGTTTGTAAGCCAAGTAACTGCTAATAAGCCAAAATGTAACTTAAGGCTATATAGAAACATACTTGAATGAATAATGAGAGGAAGATTCTAAGTTCCTAAGGAAAAGGCAACTATGTTCTTGCAAGGGAAAAATGATATGCACAATATAAATGATTCTCAAATGCATTGTGCTAAGTTACAGATGCCTGACTCCAAAAGTTATCTATCCTATGACTCTATTTATATAACAGACTTGAAAAGACGAAACTATAGGAACATAAATCAGATTAGTGGTTACCAGGGACTAGAGGATGGGAGGAAGGGTTGACTAAAATCCATATGAAGAAATCTGAAGGATTATGCAACTGTTCTGCATCTTAATTGTGGTAGTGATTATGCAACTACATGTTTATCAACATATAAAGAACTGTACACTAAAAGAGGGTCAATTTTACCATATGGAAATAATCTTTAATTAAATGATGAAATGAAAGAGCTTAAAACTATTATAAAGATGAGGAATTAAAATATGGCTTGTGACATTAACAAACCATAAAATTAAGTATTTTTGAGAGAAAATTATCAGCATCATTTCTACATTATAGTAATCAAAGCATTAATTTAAAAAGAAATGTCAAATGTATAAACAACCTGCTTTTTATAATCATTGGCATTTCTGTTGTTTCATGAATAGTTAACATGTAAACATAAAACTATTCAATCACATTCTATTTTTAAAATATCTTCTCATAAGAAATGTAATTCTAGGAATAAGAAGATAAACATTAAAATTCTGTATTACTTATATATTCTGTATTTTATTACCATATTCTAGAGTATTATACAAGAAAAGTGAGTTGTTTTTAAAATAAAAACAAACCTTACAGTAATGATGTTCCTTTAATATAATATGAATAAGCATATGCGTATACTTAATAGTAATTTAGGATTTGGCATTATTTCAGCCCAATGGGAATGCGATGTTTTCAGGACACAATTAGGAAGATATCAAAGAGAAAAGATGTGAAATCTAATACCAATTAGAAATAACAAATTGCACTGCCTTTTACTGTGTGTAGAATATTTTGAGCATCAGACATGTAGGATTAGGAATGGCTTGACATTACTGAAAATTACAACGGAACAAAGTTAGAAGGGATAAAAAAGCAATTTAAAGGCATACTTTTCTGGAAGTAAAGGAATATTATAAACTGATCAAGTCAATAAAGTTTTAAAACCATTTTATTTAGGATAACAAAGTCAGACTGTTGAGTTAATTTCATTTTTAGTCATAGGAATAAACATTCTCTGTAACATTTAACAATGTAAAATGTATTAAAATGTATCACTATCTGAAAGCTTACATCACTGCTGAAAACTACTATAATTATTATCCCCTGCTTTCCTTGGTTGTGCTGAATCCGCAAAGTGAGCTCATGGTGACAAGGAAAGCAGCCTTCATCAGGCGTCCCCAAACTATGGCCCCGGCCCGCAGCCCCCTGAGGCCATTTATCCGGCCCCTCGCCGCACTTCAGGAAGGGGCACCTCTTTCATTGGTGGTGAGAGGAGCACAGTATGTGGTGGCCCTCCAATGGTCTGAGGGACAGTGAACTGGCCCCCTGTGTAAAAAGTTTGGGGACGCCTGCTTCACATACTTCATGAGGTATGTGTATGTTGCATGATGTATATGTCACGTGACGGGGACTCGGGCAGCAAAGCAGGGAAAAAACCACCTAGATGAAGCTCTAAATATACTTTTTGGCAGTCCCCAAGGGAAGAAGAAAGACGTCTCAAAAGATTTAGGTCAAAACTTCTTATGTGGTGCATTGTAGAAAACCTCTGTGCCATTCCCATTAAGCCAAACTACAGCAAAGATATGCAGTACACTTCTATAGTTGAGTTGTGTTTTCATGCAGCACAATGTGTAGACTGGACAATATGCTGGCCAATATTTTATGTGGGTTATAAATATGTATTGCTGTGCATGTAAAGTCCATTCAAAAGGGGAGCTCCAATTTTAAAAAGACAAAGTTTATCAAACAGCTTATCCACTCCCCACTTGATTTCTGGATTGGTGCCACCAACAGCTCAATATATGAATGAGCACAGGACCAACACAACATTGTGAATAAATTAATATTTATGGCTGATAATGATACAAGCTTCAGGCAGAATAATGCCAGGTGGTTATTTACCTTTCTTAATCCTAATGTAATCAACTCCACATGTACTCTACCTTCTCTCCTTGTCTTAGCATTCTGTCTAAATAAGGGGAGGGTCCATTTCTGACTAGGAAGGAGTAGAATGATCTTAAGATACCCATTAGGATAAGACAGCTTAAAAAAAAAAAAAAAAAAAACTTTAAAAATTTAACTCAGCCCTTTAAGCTTCACTAGCAAAGTGACTGTGCTAATTTTGTTTGTTTAAACAGTTTTTATTTTAGAAGATATCTTCTCTCATTCTTAAGTGTACATTCATGGGGTGGCAAGAATAAAACATGTTATATTAACAGCTTCAGATTTGATCCACGCATTTCTTAAAATGTTTTAATTAGAAGTAATTGAAAGCTAAGGTAGTATCTTCTAGAGGAAATGACTCACCCAATATCACACAATAGTCACAGACAGATACAGTACCAGAATACAAGTCTCCTAGCACTCAACATGGATTACTCTTGATAGTAAACCATGCTGACTATTTAATGTTGTGGGATAGTAACTAGATACTTTTCAGAACTATTCATCTTCATTCTCAGTCTTAATAAGAATTATTATCATATATGTCCTTTGACATAAAATTTTCTACTTGCAACATGGAAAGGAGAGTGCACTGAGATTTGGAATAGCCAGTTCACAACATGGAGGACACTGAATTTAAGGGGCCGGAGAAAGGGAGCAGAAGGTGTGAGTTAATTATTTAAAAAAATAATAATTTTTTTTTTACCAACCTGGACAACATCGCGAGACCCCATCTCCATAAATTTTTAAAAAATTAGTGAGGCTTGGTGGCGTGCCTGTGGTCTCAGCTACTTCAGAGGCTGAGTTGGGATCACTCAAGCCCAGGAGGGCGAGGCTACAGTGAACTGTGATCACACCACTGCACTCCAGACTGGGCAACAGAGCGAGGCTCTGTCTCAAAAGAAAAAAGTAAAAATAATTTTTTAAAAGAGAAAAAGAGGGGTAATTATGTATAAAATCCACTTTGCCTGACTTCAGTTTCCCAAGGGCCACATATCACTAGTGGGATGTCTAAATGATTTTCAGTCTGTGGAAGAGAAAAAGGAAAGAGAAAAATGAAAGGAAGTAGGTTAAGAAGAGAGATATCCTCCTTCCTTATCAACAGAAAAGATTATAGACTCCTTTCACTATTCTCAAGTCATTTAGAATAAAATTCTAAGTAAGTTAGTGCAATTTAAATATGAACAAAATATGTGAGAGGGAGATCTGTAGGGCATTATGCTTATAAGAAAATATTTGGGTATTTCTGTGGTGTTATATAGAGAGCTGTATCACTTATTCATGTCTTAGTATCCAAAACCAATTTGAGCAAGCTGAAGAGTGGGATTTTAACTTTAAAGACTTGGAGTTTTCATCCAATCATAAATCTTTAATCTGGTCTGTTTAAGAGCATATACTGAAAGAAAGAAAGAAAACAGAATTTGTAAACCTATAGTATGTTTTCCAATGAAAGACGTAAAGCCATCTAAATGTGGTTACAAATCCCAGAAGAGACCTTGATTTGACCAATTTCCCTCCATCTTTCCACACAGAAAATGCCAGAAATACTTGGCTTGCCCTCGTTGTATTTACAGTGTATCCATTAGAAATACTGGCATACATTTATTCTATTCATATTAAGGTATAATGATGAATTTTATGACCAAATCCATCAGTTTAACCTGTGGTATTATATTAGAGCACTAAACTATTGAAAGTTTGTGGTCCAAAACCACAAATATCCACTCACAACTTTCAAAATTTAAATGTAATGTTGTTTCTCAGATCAAGAATTTAAAAAGGAGTATAGAAAGTGGAACTTGAAATATACTCACCTGAGATGAGAGCCATGTCTTTGCCAATATAATAATGAACAGTGTTTCCCAATGAGATATGATATAAAATGGGGGTAGGATTTAAAAAAAAAAGTAAAAAGTAATTTCAAAACAAGTTATGCAACAATATAGATAGAAGTAACTTCTTGGGCCTCCAATGAAACATTCATTCCTTCACTTGAAATTTACTGATGGGGCTCTTCTCAAGTGCCAGGCACTGTTCTACATATTGAGTTAAACCAAAGCAAAATAAAATCCCTGGCTCAATGGAACAAACATGTCATTGTTAGATAACCATGTTTTCTAAATGTCAGTTAATGATAGTACTATGAGGAAAAGTAAAATATGGCAAAAATAAATAGAGTGATCCATGAGAATTTGTTATATGGGACAGTTAGAGATGGCTTCTGCCAAGGATACATATGAGCAGAGACCTCCTGAAGTTAGTGAAGATCCAGAAGGATAGATCATTCCAGACAGAGAAAAGCTCTGGAGTAGGAGTCCACTTACCCTGCTTTTAGGACTATCAAGGAGAACTGTATGCCCACAGTAGGCCAAATAAGAGAAAAAACAAGACCTTATGTAATGTCTCATTTATTCTGAGAGAGATAAGATGCTTTTGGAAGGCTTATATAAGAGGAACACAGTTAGACAGTTTTTAAAAGATCACTTTGCTCTATGGAGAATAAACTGTGGTGCCTGGAGGGAGAAGTAGTAGGATCAACTAAGTATATATTGCCTCAGTTCAGGTAGGCGATGATGGTGTATCTGGCCAGCTTGGTAGCAGTGGCTGTATCAACTACAGGTATAGAGCAAGATCATTTTTGTTGCCATTTAGCTAAACTAAAGGTAAACTCCACAAGGAAAAAAACTGAAGACAAAAAGGAAGTGAAGAGTTAGCTACAGGCATATAGACATAGATCAACCAAATCCTGGAACAAAAATTTGGGTGAGGTAATAGTGAGGAATGGTTCTTAAAGATGTTGGGGATCTGTTTTAAAAAAAATGAGATGATTTTATGACAGTCTACATATGTTAAGATGTTAAGATATTTGGATTAGTGTACTGTAAGTTTTTCCTCACTATCTGCCAGTGAGAAATTGTATAAATGCTTTCTCCAAAATATGTCTACCACTGATTTTTTCCCACCCCCTAAAATATATTTTAAGTAAGTTTGTTTTTTTTAAGGTTGAGAAAAAGTTGCAAAATGATCGCTATAGTTGGGTGTGTGTACCAAAATGATACAAAGCTAAAATGATAAAGAAAACTTTCATAGAAAACGCCATCAAATAAACATAAAATTTAAGAATAAAAAAAATAATAAATACCAGAAAAACTTTAAGATATTTCTAATAGCAGCCTTTGTTTGGGGGAATTCAATGTTAATTTCCTTAACCTGCTTAAAACAAAACAAAACAAAACAAAAAAAAACACTTAAGACATTGTAATGGTATAATCTTTTCGACTTTGGTTAGAAAAACCTTTAAGAGGAAACACTAAAAACTTAAGTAAATTTTAAATCAACATTATCAACACAAAGTATATTTTAAGTCTTCCATGACAGCAATTGAAGCAAATTGAGGAACATTAATAAACTAAAAAAATGCTGAGAGCTCTTAAACCCCTGGGAATTCATTTTCTTCACAGCAATGTGCTTTTCAACATGTAAATTGTGTTCACTCTTGCTAACAAAAATAATTTTCTGCAGTATAAAAAAATGTAGATGTTGGTTCTGTATAACATATGATGCTTATCAATATAATCGGAAGGTATCTTCTAGATATCCTTGGCAGGTAGTAGGAAGACAGAAGGAACCAACCCGAAAGCTGAATTCAAGCAGTAGCTGAGTATAGGTCCAAGAATGTATATTTCAATAATCAAAGAATCCAAAAGTTTGAACCTAAACCCCATAGATGATTCACGGAGAAAATGTAGTTTTAAAAAATATTTAGATAGATTTAGTTGAATTTAGTAAATTTAAACATTCAAATTGTACTTGGAAAATTGGAAGAATGAACAAATACAAGTCAATTCAGGGAGAGTCAACAAAGTCCACAGCTACAAAATCAAACAGTGAAAATGAATCCAACCTTAAATCATTAAAATATAATGTATTAAAGATGAAATTGAGGTGATACCAGTGTACTTTTAGAGCACAGATATATTGTTAAGTTGGCTGATACCTGACTTACAAATTTATCTGTATAGATAAATACAAATTCCTAATCATTCCAATTATAAAATGGAGATTATACTCCTAAAAATAATTAGGGCAATACTTAATATCACATTTGAGGAAACAGCAAATTACCAGGGCAACTATTTAAAGAAAAACTAGCTTTCGTGAATATTATTGCTGAAAATATATCATCATATACCCATAAATTTACTTTATCATTTTAATACCAATAGTATTTCAATGTAAGAAATTTAAATGTTCTCTAAAATGTCTCTCCAGCATCTCAATATTCTACCATTAATCTCTTGATTAGATCATACTATTTCTTTACATTTCACCACAGCTAGGTACTTTTTTATTTGTTTGCTTTGTCTAGGACATTTAGGGCAAGGAATGAATAAATACACAGAGCAGAGCAAAATGGTATATAAAAAATTACTTAGAAGGAAGTAAGCAAATGGAAGACCCATTTATTTCACAGGCAGAAATATCTGCAAGAAAAGAATATTCCACAGGGAAGAGAACCCTACAATATGAGTATTTGTTATTCAATAATAATAAATTTTCACATAACCAATGCAGGGCTAAAAAACAAAAAAACAAAAAAACAACCTAATGGCATTTTTAGACAACCCTTCTACCTATACTTAGTTAAGATGTTACAAAAAAATGTTACAGGGGCCACTTTGAAGTTCTGAAAATCAAATGAAGAAGCTAAAAGTCTAGAAAAACTCCATAAGAAAGCAATGAAAATGACCTAAGCCTCACGAAAAAAAAATGTTCCAAGTAAATTATTTAATAAAGACTATAGAATTGATAGGACTTTAGTCCAAGTATACTAAGAGATACACAGTTGGACCTAAGAAAATGTTTATTCCACCTACGAAAGGAACAGAACTAAAGGACAACATAGAAATTTGAATTAGGCATTAGATTATTTGCAGACCATGAGCAATGGAATATGTTTTTTTAAAGTTTCAAGCACAGGGATTACCTTTACAGAAGCTTTAAGAATATAGAGAACTCTTTCTGGGTTGAATTTACTTATTAGAGCTCTATGAATGAAGGGCTAAAGTTGCTTTTGAAATCAGTGCCAATATTAAGATCTCATTAGGACTATTTTAAGATATAGGCTTTCTTTTATCAAAAAATAGTATGAATTTGGGCACTGGTTAGAATATTTTGGGTCCATTCATCTATCAGTAACACCAATACTATTTATCACAAAGTTCAAGAAAAAAAAATAGCCTGGATGTGCCAAAAATTAATATTCAGCAACTGTAACAAAATTGATACTATTTCTGAACTCAACCAACAATTCTGTCTATTAACAGTCATGTTGAGAAAACTTATTAGTGATCTGTGCTCAATCTCATTCTCTTCTTTCAAGTCAATGGCCTCTTTCCGATTTAATTCAGAGAGGCAGAAAATACGTGAGGACGTCCATCATTTAGTTTCCTATTAGTATTATAACTAATAGCTGATTTAACATGACACAAAACAAACAAGGCTGATGAGGCAGAGACAGATCCAAAAAAGTCACAAATAAAATCCCTTTTATGTAATTAAGTTTTGTATCCTTCACATATTCAGTTGAAATTAAAATGGTAAATAATGTCTCTGGCTACAATCACTATACTGTTACATGCTCTATGAATCGCAATCAAATCATGCAGTTATTTTCACATATTTAAATATACTTTTCATAAAGTATAATTCCAATAGCTACACTATGAGACTTCTCTATTTTTGAAATCTTGCTGGTACAAAGGAAATATAACTTCTCCTTACAGATTATCTGTACATACAATGTTCACTTTTTTTTCTACTTTTATGGTGTACAACATACAATTATTTCCTCCCTATTTTAGGTTTCTAGAAAAGTACAAAAGTTTATCTTATTTCTATAAGCAAAACCACTGCAATACAAGAAGTGTGAAGAAATCAAACTCCAAGTACAGTTTATTCAGGCACAACCATTTCATAAATCTCTTCATATCATAATGTAATTAAAGGCCTCTTTCCACCCCGAGTGAAAAACAATATCCCAAAATATGACTCAGGCAATTCTGAACATTGCAAATAGTTCATAATTAACATATGTCTATGATTCCTTTGATTGCTGTATTTATTCTAATATACACTGAAGTCTAATGGTAACATTTTAACAACCTGAGTGTATTCATTGTACTTATATTTAAATTGAATTAAAAATTATTCCCTTAAAAATCCTCACATTCTTTTTTGTACTTAAAAATGAACTTTTAGATGATCTTTTTAAATTGGGTGTCCTCTCTCATCTAAGGGATGTATCATCAGGTTTCTAGTCTCCTCTTTCAAAGTTAGTATATAATCACAATTAAACATTTACTTCACTTAATTTTAGATAACAATGAAATAGTGTGTCATAAGGAGGTATCTGACTGGACTGACGACTGAATGAGTCTAGTTAGGCAATAAAATTAAAAGGAAAGAAAGAAGGAAACAAGTAGGCAAGAGAAAAAGGGACTTTAGAAAACTCTAAAGCTGACAAGAAATTGTATGGCCCCAATGACCACAGGGTATATAATTTTACACCCACTCTTTTAATGTAGATACAAATAAATCAAAAGTGTAAATTAATTGTGTTTAACAACATTAAACAAACACTACATTTAAAAATTCCAGTACACTGGGAATATACTGATCTATAACTCATAGTGACAGAAAAGATAAACAGGTCCCCTGACAACATAAAACATTTCCCAAGGTATCCCAGAATGCAGACTTGAAGATGAAAACAACTGAAAGCTCATCTATACTTCAGTTTTGACTCTAACACAGACTTGCTATTAAGCACATCCCTCTTGCTTCCGCTGCTGCCTAAACAAAATGTTTGAGTTAGGAGAGCCTGAAAAGATGTGCCTGTAAGGCAAACTTTTGCTTTCTAAAAGTAAATCCCAATACTTCCAGTTGGAAAACGTCCACTTCAGCTACCTGACACCAGGACGTCACTTTCTCCCCTGGGCTTACCTGCTACTACTTAAATATTCTTCCAAGTACACTCTGGACAAGTTGGGAGGTAGCTCTTTAAGCACTCCTGAGCCACGCTGACTACAAGTAACACACACCTGACACATTCCCACAGGTCCTTTCCTCCTCCACCCTCCTCTGAGAACTCACTCAGGCCATTTAGCACACCTCCCAGGGCCAAAGCCTGCCCACCCGGGAGCGAAGAGTACTCCAGTAGTAGTCCTCAAGATCAAGAAACTTACTGGATTTTAACATGTGGTAGGAAAAAACTGTGTGTATGTGTGTCGGGGGGGAGGGGGGAGATTGGGAAGCAGGAGCCTTACAGATAGCGGCTGTCTATTAAATGGTTTAAAATCTGTCGGTTAAAAAGCTCAATAAACAAATACACAGATTGGTCTAGGTCTTTGGGGATTACGGATTCTACAGACTCCCGTGGTGACCAGGTCGACCTCTCTTGACTCATCCCTATGCAAAACGCGCACTGGCTCAGCTTTCCAATCCAATCCCCAGACTTGCACGCGTCCTTCCCATCACGTTCCTTCAAACCAAAGCGTCACCCCACGCGCCAGGTGCCCTTAGAGACTTACCTAAGAGATTCCAGAATCTGAGAATAGTGTGGGTAACTTTTGCTCCCTGCTCTAGAGAGGCCACAACACCCACTACAAGTGAGGGTCCAACTGAAGTCGGGTGACAGGGCGCTTTGCGGCCTCGCGGGTGGGCAGACGCGAGCGGAAAACGCGCAGGCGGCGCGCACGGCCACCCAGTGGGTCCCGCCCGCGCCGCCGCCGCACGTGCGCCGCCTCGAGCGCGAAGGGCGTCGGGACCCGCGCTCAGCCTGCCCGCCCGCCGGAGCCACTGTGAACCCAGGTAAAAGCCAAGAGAGAACCCCTCCCTATCTCCGAAAGGTGGCTGCGCCCCTCCCACGTCTCCTCCCAGAAGTGCGGCGAGGTGCGATTTCACCCCAAACCCACCCACAAACAGCGAGACGACCTCTCCGAAGCGGAATAAAAGTAAAACCAGGCCAGACCCCGGGGGAAGCGGGTCGTGCTAACGCGTGGACAGGGGAAGGAGCGCGATTGGGGGCAGCAGTTATCCCCGTGCACGGTTCTCCCGAAGCGTCTGTGGGCGCAGGAGTTAGAAACAGGAGTGTCCCCTTTCCTCTCCTCGGAGAAGTACTTCTGAGATGAACGCTGAAGTGCCCAACTTAGACGCGAGAAGCGTGCACTTGCCCAACTGAGTAAATAAAGGTCAGCAGCTGGATCAAGAAAGAGTGCGCTTCCAACCGCCAGGTTTTTACTGTTGTTTCGCCTCCCGAGGTTGGGGGAGGGGAGAGGAAAAGGAAAAGACAACAAACAATTAAAAAGAAGAGAGTAAACAAACACACATTTGGTATTTCGACACACATTCTCCTCCAGCCGCGCGGTCTCTTCGGACGTAGCAACATTTTGCATATTCTAAACTAAAAATCATCCGTGAGCCAACAGCACATCTCCCCTTGCCACCCTCTATTCCCCCATCACAAAGCAAAATGAAAAAGAACAACAAGTGGTGATGCTGAGTCCTGAACGCGACCCCAACGCCGAGCCCAAATTTGACACATGTCACACTCGCCCGGCAAGCAGGTCGCTGCGGTTGGGGAGAAACTTTGTCGCCACCGCGGGAGGAGCACGGAGCAGAGTAAAGTCGCAGCCCGGCCCGGCGTGGAGGTGGCTGGGACAGGGTGGGGTGCGGAGGTGCAGCGCGCCAGAGGGCCAAGAAACTTACCGCAACCGGGGACGCCGTGGGCAGCGTCCCGGGAGGTGGCACCCGCGGCGCCGAGGCAGAAGCCCCCAAACAACACACCCACGCGCGAGTCCGGGCAGCTGCTACCTCGAGTGGGGGGCGCGCCCGGGGAGGGGGGGCAGAGGAAGCCGCAGCCGGCGGACGCGGCCGCCGCATAAATAACCGGGGCGGGCGCTCGCGAGAGGGCTGCGGGTGGCGCGGGGCTAGAGCCGGGGCGAAGCGGCGGCCGCGGAGCTGCACGCGCCGGCGTGTCTCGCGCTTTCTCGGAGGCTCGCGCTGTCTCGCGCAGCCGCTCCCCCCACCCGGATCTGTGTGTGTATGTGTGTGTGTGTGTGTGTGTGTCTGTGTGTGTGTGTGTGTCTGTGTGAGTGTGCGCTGGCAGGCGCGCGCACCCGGCCGCGCGCGCGTGTTGTTGGCAATGCAAACTGTACACACACTGCGCGCGGGGCTGTCTCTCCTCCAAGGGGCGGGGTGGGGGACAGGACGCCGCAGAGGATTCCGAAGTACTGCCAGGCCACTTGTTTGTTTTGTTTTACTTTGCGTTGTTATTGTCGTTGTTGTTGTTGATCCAAAAAGTGGTTTGGAACCAGCTGGTTAGGATGCCTTTCTCCCCCGTCCACCTATTTACTCCCCCGCCCCCCACCCCTTCCCTAACTTCTTTAAGCGGGGGGAAACGCAGGGCAGAATATTGTTAGGGATTTTCAGCGGAGCCTCCTGGCTGACGTCAGGTCCACCTGCTATGTAAACAACCCGCTGTAGAACTTGTTTGTGCGGCACCAGAGCTTCCCCCACCCCCACACTTCTCCCCACCTCCTGCTCCGCCTTCTCCCGCTCGCCCCAGACGGCGAGTCAGGGAAGGGGGTGGGGAGGGAGGCGAGAACAAAACCGTATGCTGTATTGGCAAAGCCGAGTTGTGTCTGCTGCTTCTTGGCAGTCCCCAAAGTACGTCCTCTCAGCAGACGGAGCTGCTGGCAAATGAAACAGGGGATTCCACTTGAAGTGCAGAAAGCCTCGAAGGGATCCAAAGCCCTCGGTGGCAGGGAGTTAAAGTATGTGGTAGTCGGAAAGGGAGAACCGAGCGTACGTTAAAGCGCTGATTGGCCTTTCTTTTCACGGTGTGCGCCTCTGCGGCCTGGGGTGGAGAGAGGCCGAGTGTCTTTCTCTTCATTGTTGCCCTGGTTCCTGTCTCAGTTGGGCCAAGGAGTTCTCGGGCTTTCTCGTGGTCGCGCAGCCCAGGTCACCGGGGCGCGGCTTGGAAGGAAGGGGCCGCCGAGCTGGGACTTTGAGGGTCGAGGCTTTCGGGAAGGGCCCTGTCAGTGACTGAGGGGAGCAAAAGTAACCGGAAAAAAAGGAAAGAAGAAACTGCCAGAGCCTGCTCTGCGCGCACTTCAAAGCCGAGGCTCCCGTTTGGGGGATACGTGGGCCCGGCCTCCAGCCCTGGGTCCCGGGTCCTATCCGCGGGGAGTGACCCGGCTGGGCTGCCCGCGCGGTACCCAGGGGGATGACAGGGGAAAGGCCGAGGGAGGACAGGGCGGCCCCGGAGAGGACGCGCGACAGGAAAGGTGGCGAGGGGCTTCCTCCGGAGCCCCAGCCCAGCGAGGGGCCGGCGCTCCCTCCCCGCCGTCTCCCGCTGGTTCCTCCCCTGCCCGCGGGCCGCCGTCTCCGCGCGCCGCCGCCTGAGCCTGCTGCTCAGCTCGCAAGTGAGTCGCAGAGCGTGGCGTTCCGAGAGGCGCTGAAACTTTCCTCCAAATAGCTGCGGCCAAGAGGCCGTGGTGAACGAAGCCTGGCCACCGGCTGCTTCCCGGCCCTCCTCCTCCCTGGGGAAAGAACGGCTAACTTGAACCCCTCCGGTGGCAGAAGAGGGAGTAGTGGTTGGGGAGACGGGCGAGCAGCACTAACTTGTGTCTTTGAATCTTTCTTTTCCTCAAAGAGCAGCGCGCCCTTTCTCTAAAGGGCAGACGCGAGCTCACACACACACTTGGCACCAACCCTTTCCTTCAGAACCCGCGGTTCTCCCAGGGAGGAAGCAGCCCTGGCACCCACGTCGGTAAACACTCCGTCAGGGTTTTTTTAGTGAAACCAATTAAGTCAATAAGCCACGGGGCTGGCCCTGGGAGGACGGCCCCTGCCTGGAGGAAGAGGAACGAGGTAGAGCAGGGCTTTGAATTGCGGTTCTTTCCTGAGCTTTTCAACTCCGGCAGTCCTCAAGTGCTGTGCCTATAGACTGTGTTCTCACTCTTTTTTAAAATCATCTTTTTTGAAATGCAGGCTGAACAGTGGACAAATAATCCGAATCTTTTAAAAGTGGGAGCAGAGAGAGAACGAGGAGCAGTCATTAAATTTAGAAAACGCCAGCCCCAAATGGCCCTACCTCGCCCTTTTGAAAAGGTGGGAATAATTTTATGTTAACTAATCTGCATTTATGCTTCACTAGGAAACCTCAGTAAAAACGGATTCTGAATTAACTTGAAACTATTTTGAAAGAGAGAAGAGTAAACGACGTGGAAATCCTTGGAAAGCTGAGGATGTACCTTTCCAGGGGGGTTGTCAATGAAGGGAACAGAACATTCAAAAGGTGGACAGCTTCTCACTTCTTTTCCTTCTTCCTCCCCCACGTACATCGACCCCACTGACTTCCCTTTCTCTCCAGGTGAACCGAGTAAGTGAGCGGGAAAGGTTTATTGTAAAAGAGACTGGGCCACCTGGAAGATCAAGTTCCCAGTGAGGAGAAAGAGGGTTAGGGTCTCAAGACCTGGAGAGAAACGAGTTTAGTTAGCCTTTCACTTTTCTGTACACAAAGACACCTTTTGGTGAAATTCGCAGCCACTAACGTTTCTGTCCAGCAAGTACAGATAGCCAAGAGGTGCGAAAGGACATCTCAGTCGGAGGAGCATGTATTTATGAACGAGTACCCTTCCGCGGCCTCTTTCTCCGTGAGACTGAGCCTGCAGCTCCCTAGTGCCCCCGCTCAACTTCGCCCCCATTATCTCCTCCTCGCTGGCTTCCCTGCCCCGGGCCTCCAACTCATCCCGCAGGGAGGCTGTTCAAGGAGTTGAGAAAACAGATCCTGCCAGGAGCCGCTGCCCTCGGTGGACCCCTCGGCTGCAGCCAATGGGCTGGGCCCGGGTTCGAGAGGTGAAAGTTCAGGCTCGGGGCTCTCGCAGCTCGCCTCGCCTCTCTGGCCGCCTCCCTTTCAGCCCCCCCGCCCCTGGCTACACTGCAGACAGGGCCCAGCTACCAGGGGCCGCCACGGTGGCACGTAGTTTGTTGATGGGTGGTCATAAAATATATTTATTTGCAATTCCTTGAACTCGTCCACCACTCCCGCCCCAGCATGGCCCCGAACACTGCAGGCTTTGTTCGCCTCAGCTGCTGCTGGAGCCGGCCGGGTTTAGCGCTCTGTGCTAGCAGACTCCAAAAAAAGTTGAAGTAGAATAATAGGAAAACCGGGTTTCCGCAGCAGAGGAAAACGCTGAAAGGGCAAACAGCGATCGAATCGTTTTGTTTTGCACAAGTCACTGGTCAGCCCACGAGATCAAGGCAGCATTGAAACGAAACGCTGCATATCGGAAAGAGTAGGAAAGCCAAATTCTGTCCCTGTAGTCGCCGTGCAGGGTCATAGCCTTTGGTTCGGGTCTCGTTTGCAACACGTGGATCTGCAAAAGTCATTTAAAGAGGTTCCAGAAGAAAGTTCAACAGGACTACTGGGTGAATGAGGAGTTTCACCAAGTGGACCTGAAAGCTCCCTCACGAAAGTTTATTTGATTTCAAGTTTATTTTACGACGAAACCACAAATCAACAAAATCTGAGACACTGCTCTAGTACGGTCCTAGAAAAAGATAAATTCGTTTTAAATGGTCTCTGTCAACACATCTTGTGCGAAATAAAACACTGCAAATGAGACTAAGTGAAGCCAAAATGAAGGAAAGCGATGTACGCGAATGACAAGTTAGAAATGTTAGTTTAGTGCTTCTCCGAGTGAACCTCTTTGACGTTAAGTTATTTTTTATAAAAATATAATTTTTCACACACTTAAGTCTGTTTTTTCCAAAACTTTCAGTTAAACAGCAACTCATTTTCTCTTTCAGAGCCGTTTTATCTGTATAATTGTGAATTGTGCTTAAATTTCAACTGACTTGGAGAAATGGCTGGGAGAGAGGTAAGGAGGTGTTTTTAAATTATTATTATTTTCCTGTTAGAAATGCTATCTTCAGAATTGTGCTACTCACTTCAAATAACCTGTAACAAAAGTTTAAATGCAAGGTAAAGTAAAGTATTTTTTCTTTCACACAGAAAAACAGGCACATATCAGATTCCTATGTTTTCACATCCACTACAGTTTTCTGAAGATGAGCAAATAAGCAGACTCCTTTTAGAAGAGTTTTCCCCATTCTCCTCCCTGACACATTTAGGTAAAAGAGAAAATTCTAATTTCACCGAAGTCAAATCAAGGATAATCTATGTTACATCAAACTGAACGGAGATATTGCAAAATTGGTGGAGTTACACCACCATCTGTCGTTAAGCTTAGGGACTACAAAATTTGGTACCTAAAATAAATCTTAATGAGCTTTCCCAACTTTTTTTTTTTAAAAAGTCACAGACAATATTTTTCATTTGTGTTTTTGTAACATATACCCTGAATTTACCTGGATCCTGAATCAAAAAATATTTGTTCATAAACCCTCTCTTATATGTGGGTTCTCTCGTCTTCAGAAAATCTAAAAAGTACTGCACGTCTGGCAGCCTTCACAAAAAGCCCTTTGGAATCAGCTGTGGTCCTGCACATTTCTGCTGGCCTGTTCCTGACTTCTAGTAGGCTACTGGCAGGAAATGTGGAGACTCCAAAACAGGGGATACCCATGTCCTCTGGTGGGTAATACACTCTTAATTCTCTCTCAAATGTTGCCTAGTTCATTGTTAGTACTGTATATCTAATCTTGAAAAATGTAACCACAGCATATTACTGCTAAGAGGTTGGCTCTGAGTGTCCTAAAATTTTGATTGAAAGGCAGTTAATGCTAGGTTCCAGTTTTAGCTGATCTTGCTGGAAAGACAAAGATCAATTGCTCTGGGATGGAATCTTGCAGGCTAAGTAGGTTCTACATGCAGGAAAGCTTTATCCATATGAATATAGAAAGGGGATAACTATTGAATAAAGAATTCTAATACTGAATCAAAAGCCTCCATCAACCAGTGAAGACTCCATTTTTTTTTTCTCACAACTCTCCAATGGCATAGTATTGATATTATACCTATGTTTCTAAGTATCTTAAAATATTTTACTAGAATGTTGTACCCCTTTCTGTGTTAAGGACTTGATTACCAAATTTCTATTTTCCAGAAAGTAAAAAATAATGAAAATAAAGTCTAATGGTTTGCATATATTAGTAACACATCAACTAAAAATGATGTTAACTTGAATCATACAAATTTGTCTATATTTGACCACCTTTGATCCACACACTACAATTTAATATGGTTCAATTTAATAGAGCCTAGGTTTTTCTGAGACATAATCTATCTCTATACTAGTAAGCAAAGTTACATTACTTCCCACACATTGATTCAAATATGTGGAACTTCCTGATGTAAGAGCTCTTTGCCTGTTAATGTTTCTAACATGAAATTAATCTTAGACTAGGTATGTCTCTGAATTACTATGAAATTTTATAACTGAAGGAAAATTCAAGGTATTCTAGTCCAATATCCTCATTTTAAATATCATTAAGCAAAGCCAGACATGGAGGAAGGCCACACAGCTAGTTAGTTGGTAAAACTTCAACAGATATTGAGCTATTTTGTGTTTCTAAACATAGTCATATTCCTTTCTGTTACTTCAGAAAAGGTTTGTTTTTGGTTTTGGTTTTTGTTTTTTGGCCATATACCTTTATGTCTTTACAGTTTCTTCACATCCATCAAAACTGATGTGGTTCAGTTATGGTAATAGCCTTGGGTTTTATTACCTTGGATTTTATTACAGTATTAAAGGTGTTAACTGTCATGTCATGTCCACTGTAATACATAGAAGGAAAAAAAGTCTGATGACTTGTTTCTCTTGAAAGTCAATTAGACTCTACAAGGTTTCTTCAATACTGTAAAGAGGATCATTGCAAGTGTTCATCATAGAAAAACTGATGGCAAGAGGTGCTAAAATAAACCACAGTTTATGATGTTTTTCAGGGTTAATTATCTCCAGAGACTTATAAGAGAAACCCATAATCTCATCAGCAGCTTACCTCCACTACAGTTTTAAGAAATAAAGACTAACATGAAGCTATGAGACAAAAGATAATATTAATTTTTTAAAAGCTATGAGCAAAAAAGGACTGTATCAAGATTTGCATCAGTGTAGATTTTTATTTTAATAACCATATGGTTCCTATAACCGTAGCAGTTTACCCAAAGAACATACAGAAGTTATTAATTGTGACAAATCATAAAAAGATTCAGTCATTTATCCTAATTCCTTCTCCTTCTTCTCCTTCTCATTCTCCTTCTTGTATCTCCTTCTTTCTATTCTCGTCCTCCTCCTTTTTCTTCTTTCTGCCATGATCTTTGTCACTATCCTCACAACCACAACTTTCCAATTTTTCTGTAGATATTTCTCTTGCAAGCTCCAGATCAATTTATTCGATTGCTTATTAATTGTTCCATTTGGATTGTGCAATGGTACCAATTTGCCCTTTTTTCTCCTTGGCCAGCTGCTCCTTATGCCACCTGGCTGGCATGACTATTGGATCCAAGCAGCAATCCAATAGTTAATGGTACCTTAATTCACCCAGCCCCTAAAGCCAAAGCAATCCAAGTCATACCTGCCAACTCCTCCATCTTCTCAAATCCAAGCAGCATTGGGCCATGTTCATTATTAACTATTAATTTTTCCATCATCTCCTCCCATCTGTCCTCATAATTATTGCCTTACCTTGAGCCTTTATAATTTTTTACATGATCAATCTTGACTACTGTCTAATCACCTTCCCTACTTTCAGTCTCTCTTTGTTCAAGTTCATCCTCCTCATTGCTTTCCAAGACACATCTAAAACACATATTACTTAAAATAGGCAAAGGTTTTCTGCAGTCAATGGAGTTAAATCTTAAATATTTAGTCTGGGACAACAAAGATGTCTAGAAATATGAGATATTTAATAGTCTTTTTTTGGCTTGAATGAATGAATGAATGAAAATCATGACCTAAAAAAATATATTTCATGTATAAAATACACTCTGTCAGAATATTATCAAATGTATTTTTACCTGTATATTATTTTTAGCAAACCTATATTTTTGCTTTGCTATCTAAATGTCTAGCTAAAATAGTTATAACTGATGATTTTCATATTAAAGAACTTAGCAGATAGCTATAAATGTATATATTAAATCTGGCATTCAAATTCTCAACTGCATTATTTAATGGCTCAACAAATATTTATATATTAAGCACTGTGGTAGGTATTCAGGGAGTTAAAGATGTGTAAGATTAGGTCCATACCAAAACCTCACATTCTAATGAGGGAAATAAGGTATTGTAAGTAGATTAATTCAATAAAACATGAGTTTCAATAAACTATAAGATAGAGGTCTATCCAAGACATTGTAAGACTAGAAAACATTTGTTAAGGCTACAGTAAGAAAATAACACAGCCCTATTTTTTTGTTTCTGATAATCACTTAAAAAATAAATCTAACAATGTATCTTTGAACTAAAAATATTCACTTCACCAAATACTTACCTCAAAAAATTTATACTCTCTGGACCAAAACATGAAGTTGTGGTAAAAATACAATAATATCAAAGACAATGGTGGGTTTAACAACTATGAAGAGGGACTCAGTCTCCTTAAAGTATGTTATTCTTACATAGATGCACCTTTATAAAATGAGAATTTTTAATTTGTCATTATTTTATCACAGGAAAATAATTTTATAATAGAAACTGAAAAAAACTGAAAGTAAAGGAAATTTAAAAACCGAAATGAATGTAAAAGAACATAAATATTCTGTTTTAAGTTCTCGGATACATGTGCAGAACATGCAGTTTTGTTACATAAATGTACATGTGCCGTGGTGGTTTGCTGCATCTGTTAACCTGTCGTCTAGGTTTTAAGTCCAGCAATCATGTGACTGAACTTGGAAGCAGACCCTTTTTCCCCAGTTGAATCTTCTTGAGATGACTGGAACCCTGGCTAACAACTTAATAACCTTGAGAAAAGAACCACTCAGGTAAGCCATTCCTGTATATCTGACCCTCAAAACTCTAATAAATATTTGTTGATTTAAAGCTGCTAAATTTGAGTTTAGTTGTTACACAGCAATAGATAGTGGAAAAAAAACATTGATAAGGAAGGTTATATTTAAGGCCGGACGCAGTGGCTCACATCTGTAATCCCAGAACTTTGGGAGGCCGAGGCAGGTGAATCATGAGGTTGAGAGTTCAAGACTAGCCTGGCCAAGATGGTGAAACCCCGTGTGTGTCTACTGAAAATACAAAAATTAGCTAGGTGCAGTGGCAGGCACCTGTAATTCCAGCTACTCAGAAGGCTAAGGCAGGAGAATAGCTTGAACCCTGGGGGCAGAGGCTGCAATGAGCCAAGATGGCACCACTGCACTCCAACCTGAGCAACAAAGTGAGACTCCATCTCAAAATAACAACAACAACAACAAAACAGAGAGAAAGAGAGATTACATTTAAGTTGTAGAATTTCAGGGTTTTTTTTTTTTTTTTAGAATGACCTCCAATCAACATCCTCTAGTAAAACTGGATTTATCTTAAACATAGTACAAACGTTAAAGATAAAATTACATTTCAATCCTTACTTTTTATTTTATTTATTGAAAAGAGATATTACACATTCTGTAATATAAGTAAGTAGCATTTCTACATATGACAAGTACATTTCATGAGCCAGCAGGGTATTTGAATATCATTTACAACATTGTTTCTGAAAAAAATGCATTCCAAGTTTTGGGCTTGCAATAGAATCCATTTTAATTTGGTGAATTCCTATATATGTCTATCAAAAGTCATATAGCAAAAGACTTTTTAAGCTTTGATTACCTTGAACAGGATAACTGTTAAAGTATTTTCAGTCTTGTCCTAGGTAAATGAGTAAAAACAATCTACAAACTGAGAGAATAAGACTAGATTCTCAGTTCATATTTAATTGTAAGAAACAATCATTGTCTCTTGAGATTTTTTAAATTAGGTTATAGCACAGTTACAGTAGTTGAGTAGAGAATGTCAATGCAAGTTCTAAATTTGTTTAGTAAAAATTAACAAATCAATATTTTTTTTATCAAATTACAATATGCATATCAAGACAATAGGATTCCTACTCTGTTAATAAGTATACATCTGTCTTCATATTGTATTATAAAAATAAGAATTTTATGCCTAATTTTTTGGAAAGTTTAAATTATGGAAAGCCATAGAAAGCCATTTCTAGATCCTGATCTTATTGATTATATAATCAGTTTTAATAATATCAACATTGCCTTGTGATTTAAACAAACTGGTAAAGTTAAAAAGGCATATAAAATAATTTTCATGATAGGAATATGCAATGTGAGCATATTATTTAGTTATTTTGATAATATTCTAAGAGTATATGAACACCAAGTACATATTTGAGTTTACTTCAAGACTATTATACAGAATATTATCAGTGTTTTCATGATCATAAATAAATATGGTTCCTCTCATAAGAATATATGATATGTATTAGACAGATAAATTTCTGCTAAAGTGAGATTTCATTTCTTTACCCAAAGATTCTTACATTTTCTGACTTTTTTTGAAGTTATAAAAAATCTTTTTATTACTTCTGTGATCCTTTGTCCATCATGTTGTTGATTCATCTTCTGTAACAATTCTCTTTTCCACCTCCTCACTAAATTCTGTGAATCAGGATCAAAGACAAAGATGTCTGAACTAGTGAAAGAAATGTATGATATTTTAACCAATTGAAGAAAACTCATTGATACCCTCTATGGTTTTTTCAAATAACTAGGTCATTAAGGATCATAAATCATAAAGTATCATCGCTAGAAAAAAATGGATATCTGTTAAGCAAAAATCCATGTTCATTAGTCCATGATCCTATATGCAATCAAGTTCAGGTAATTTATTTTTACATAAAGGATATGAAAACTCTATGTTGGAACATAATGCTATTGGGAAAGGGCATGCAAAAAATGAACCACTGAAGGCAATTTGACTTCTAAAATGTGATTAGTAAGATGAGCTATACCTTGCAGATTTTACCAGGGAAATGTGGCAAGCATATGTAGGACTTTCAAAGGAAAGGAAGTTCATACAGCTCTTTGACTGTGAGAATTAGATAAACTATAGTCATAAAACATAAACCCTTTTACTTCCTGAATTCAATTCAGTTTGATTCATTTCAGCAAATATTTATTGAGTCCACATTATTTGTCTGTCAATATTTAATAGCGTAGCATCATAATCTTTGGGTTAGATAAGAGCTTAGAGGTCCCCTAATCCAAGATTCTTCCCAAAGGAAGAATTTGGGTATGGATTTTTGTTATGAAGTGATACTTCTTGGAGTCTTTTCATTAAAAGTAGTCAGGAAACAGAGTCCAGAGATGGCTAACTACCCAAACTCTTTCCCAAATTTCTTGCATTTCAAAATAAGTGTCCTTAAAACTTCTCTTGATTACACGTTGAGCAGATTACCTCTGGAAATTTATAGCCTAAACTGGAACTGTAGTACTTATTTCTTGGAAGCTTGCTGTTTCTGACTCCACTCCCCCAGGCAAACCTAGACTTCTTGTCAATTCTTTGTTATTTCTTTCTAAAGGTTTATAAACTAGAGCTAACTCTTGATCCCTCTACAACAGGGTCTGGGGTCAGTCTTCTCCCCTAAGAGTCTCTGTTGTAGAGGGATCGAGAGTTAGCTCTAGTTTATAAACCTTTGCATTTTCATTGCCTCCTCACTATTGGCTTTGGACAGAGCATGGGTTCCTTATTTTGCTTAGTAGCCACCTTGAACTTTATATGAGGCAAGTCCTTAATTCTACAGTCATCAAGTTCATCAAGGATTTGATACTTAGGAGGGATTCTTTTACCAACATGAGGCGACACAGGTGGAAGAGAAAACATCTAACGAGCACCTGTTCATTAGGACCAGAACAGGACCAGTTCTCTTCTATGGCAGAATGTTGGGGAGTGCTTCCTTGATAACATTCTGGAAAGGTGTGGATATTTAGGTTTCCTTTGCAGTGGATGCTTAAGTTTCCTTATTTTGCCAATTCTACAGTGCCTTCTGGAGAACTTGCTGGCCAGAGAAGATAATCTTGAAGTGAAGATAAAGGATAATCAGGTGCATTGCATTTACTGTTAGATATATACCTTAGTTATCAACCACAGTTGAAGTCTAAGATGCTTAGAAGAAACAATCTGGGCCAGTGCAGTGGCTCATACTTGTAATCCCAGCACTTTGGGAAGCCAAAGTGAGAGGATCAGTTATGTTAAGGAGTTCAAGACTAGCCTAGGGAACATAGAGAGACCTGTGTCTCTACAAAAAATTTAAAAATTAGCCGGGCAGTGGTGGTGCGTGCCTGTGGCCTCATACTCGGCTGTCTGAGGTGGTAGGATCACTTGAACCCAGGTCAAGGCTGCAGTGAACCCTGATTTCACTACTGCGAGCCAGCCTGAGCAACAGAGTGTGATCTTGTCTCAAAAAGAGAAAAGAAAAAAAGATAAAAAGAAACATTATCTGTATGGAGATTTGGTGGAGCAGGCTCAGTTAAAAGTATGTCAGAGATATACTATCTCTACCATTCACAGTCATTAAACAGAATAGGTGTCACTGTTATTTTGCCAACTACAGACTAACTCTAAAATATAATTTGAAAATTATGTAGCAAGAGAGATGCTTGACATAGTAATTATTGAATGGGGTTTTTTTTTTTACTTTTAAAATAATGATAGATAAAAAAGGAAATTCACCATGAAAAATGGTTCTTCTCATTTAGTGACATTTGGGATTAACATGCAATTGGTACAAGAAAAATTTACTGAGAAAAGTTTTAACCAATTGATTTTAGGTTGCAATTTAAAAAACCATATAAGAAAATTGTCTTACTAGTAAGTGTTCAATTTTTTAGCTCTATATTCTGACATCTTCTATTCTAAAATATATCTTTGACTATATTCAGGTTTTGATTACTGGTTCTGATTTTGGTAGATTTCAGACTCTCATGGAGGCAGTACACTTAAGAGTGTTTAATTTACTGATGTGTAAATGTTAACATAGGCAATTTTGATAATCCTTAAAGTTAACCAGTCACTTATTAAATTAGTCCTTTTGAAAGTAAGAGTAAGTTTTGTCATATATTTTACAAAGTAGGCATTCAAAAAAGGTACAAGAGCTACTATTTGGACAGGAGCATGCATATAAATGAAAATGACAACTCATAATACTAAAAATAAATTTATAAATTGAACTTTATCAAAATTAAAACTTTTACTCTGTGAAACCCTGTTAAAAGGATGAAAAGTTGAACTACTGGGATAAAATATTGGCAAACCACATATCTGAAAAAAGATAAAAATTCTCAAAACTCAACACTAGAAAAATGATAGTCAATTAGAAAATTGTCAAAAGACATGAGAAGACATTCCACCAAAGAGGAAATACAGATGAAATGCAAATATTGCACATGAGGCAATATTTAATCATCAGTAGCTATTACATATCCATTAGAACTACTAATATAAAAAATGGCAGCTGGCAAGAGTGTGGAACAACTGGATGTCTAATGCATTGCTGGTGAGAATATAAAATGGTACAGCCACTCTAAAAATTAGTGTGGCATTTTATTTTAAAATGAAACAGATTCTATGCAACTGAGCAATTGCCCTCCTGGGCATTTATCCCAGAAAAATGAAAATTTAGGCCTATACAAAAACTTGTAAAGGAATTTTTATAGCAGCTTTATTTGCAATCTCCTCACACTGGAAAACTCAAAATATTCATCAATATGTGAATGGTTAAACAAACTGTGGTACATATATACATGGAATACTACTCAGCAATAAAAAGGTAATGGACTATTGATACATATAATAACTTGGATGGATTAAGGACATTATGCTGAATGAAAAAAGCCAATCTCAAAGGTCACGTGGTACATGATTCCATTTATGTAACAGTCTCTACATAAATTATGGAGATGGGAACAGTTTGGTGGTTTCCAGGGATTAGTGGTCATGGGATAAGGGAGTGGGTCTGACTACAAAGGAGTAGCATAGGAGATGTTTCTTGTGATGGAATAGTTCTATTTTTTATTTCTCTGGTGGCTACACAGAAATACATATGTGATAAAATGTCACAGAACTGTGCATCATAGCAATGTCAGTTTCCTGGTTTTAATGTTGCACTATAGTTATGTATGTTGTAACCATTGGAGAAAACAATGAAAATTGCAAAGAACCATTCTGTATATTTGAACCTTCCTGTGACTATCTACCTAATTATTTCAAAATAAATAGTAAAAAAAAAAAAAAATTAAAAATACATATGTAGAACCAATGGAGAAAGTCAAGAATTAGAAGAAAAAGGGGATTGTAATAAAACCAGGGGAGATAACTACTGCCCCCGCCCTTAACAGACAATTTATGTCCCTGGATAATATTTAGCAAAAAAAAAAAATCCTCTCATTCTTCTGTTGAACAGTAATGCCTATTTCCACATGTGTAAGCATAAGAGGACTGCTGGGAGATAAAGGCATTCTGGAGGTGGATGGTGGTAATGGTTGCACAATCATGTGCATGTGCTTTGTGCCACAGAGCTGCTGTACCCTTGGCAATGTTTGAAATGTTATTTTGTCTTGAATATATTTTACTACAAACACAATATTGTGCCCCTTTGGGTTCCACCTATGGCAGCTGGGAAATGATTTTTTCTTTTTTGTATATTCATGATTCTTGTAGAAGGAGAGACTATGAGGGCAAAAACTAGAGTTCAGTCCAACAAAAAAGAAATTGAGCAAAGAAAGAACCAAATTAATTGTGACCTTTAGATTTTTAGATGCATATTATATAAAGGAATTCTGTACCTTAAAGTGACATTTAGTCTTGCTTTTGTTTTCTAAAATGCCAATGTTGTTGTTATTTTTCCTGAATATAAAAATGAATATGTTCATGGGAAAAATTACATAATAAAGAGAGAAATAAGGAAGTATAGATTAACCAAAATTCCACTATCAAGAAGTTACCATTTCTTTCTTTCTTTCTTTCTTTCTTTCTTTCTTTCTTTCTTTCTTTCCTTTCTGTCTTTCTGTCTTTCTGTCTTTCTTTCTGTCTTTCTTTCTGTCTTTCTTTCTTTCTTTCCTTTCTTTCTTTCCTTTCTTTCTTTCCTTTCTTTCTTTCCTTTCTTTCTGTCTTTCTGTCTTTCTTTCTGTCTTTCTTTCTGTCTTTCTTTCTGTCTTTCTTTCTGTCTTTCTTTCTTTCTTTCTGTCTTTCTGTCTTTCTTTCTGTCTTTCCTTTCTGTCTTTCTTTCTGTCTTTCTGTCTTTCTGTCTTTCTTTCTGTCTTTCTTTCTGTCTTTCTTTCTTTCTTTCCTTTCTTTCTGTCTTTCTGTCTTTCTTTCTGTCTTTCTGTCTTTCTGTCTTTCTTTCTTTCTGTCTTTCTTTCTTTCTGTCTTTCTGTCTTTCTTTCTGTCTTTCTTTCTGTCTTTCTTTCTTTCTGTCTTTCTGTCTTTCTGTCTTTCTTTCTGTCTTTCTGTCTTTCTTTCTGTCTTTCTTTCTTTCTGTCTTTCTGTCTTTCTTTCTGTCTTTCCTTCTGTCTTTCTTTCGGCAGGGCCTTGCTCTGTCCTCCAGGCTGAAGTGCAGTGGTGCCGTCATAGCTCACTGAGGCCTCAATCTCCCAGGCTCAGAGGATCCTTCCACCTCACCACCCAAGTAGCTGGGACTACAGACATATACCACCATACCTAGCTAATTTTTTATTTTTTGTAACAATTGTTGTCCAGATTAGTCTTGAACTCCTGGGTTCAAGTGATCCAGTCATCCTGACTTGGCCTCCCAAATTGCTTGAATTACAGATGTGAGCCACTGTGCCTAGCCAAGAAATAGCATATATTGTTCCCCAATGATTTTTGTTTATTCATCATACACATAAACACACATGCACACACTCTTACACTGACACTTAAATATGCTTTTTCACGTAACTATGTTGTATATATTGTTGTATATAAATTAATCTAGAGCTATGTAAAAATTTTGAAGAAAGCAGAATATGATATATGATTGAACCATGGTTTAATCAATCAATTATTATATATCAGTTTCTGATAGAGGGGTGCGAAATTTCTTGCAATTATTATAAATTTGTCCACTTCATTTGTAACTCTGTTACTGCTTTATATTCTTTAAAAGTATGCAATTAAGTGAAAACCATTCATGATATGTTTTATCTTCTTGATATATTATTCCTTTCATGACTACAAAGTGTTTCTCTTCATTCTTTTTATTGTTATGAATTTCTTCTGAGGATGGCTTAGTGGTTCCTAAAAATATTTGGAAAGGTAACATTTTTAGTTTAGCTTGATTATAAGAACATTTTAATTTTCTTTTTTAAAAAATCTGTTTATTATGTGTTATTTTGTTTTCAGATAGGTAGAATTTCTAAAACTTCTGTTACTGATAATTGTATTACTATAGAACATAATTTACATGATATTTATTTATACTTCTCTTATGAACTAGCGAAAGGATAACTTTCCCAAAATTTTATGTGTGATTGAAAAGAAATTTGGTTCTGGAGTTATACATGTCTTCTAGTTTTAGCTTGTTAACTGTATTCTTCAGATCTTCTGTATCTTTGCTTATTTTTTGTTTGCTTAATTTAGCCGATTTGAGAAGGCTATAAAAAAACTTCTATTAGAATTGTTATTGATTGTTTACTGCCCCCCCCCATTCAGGTCTGCTATTTGTTATGCTACTTTTGAGGCGATATTTTATATGCATACATGTTATTGAAACATTCTTATTTTTTTATTATTTTTATAACAATGCACTGTTCTAGTATCTATTTTTATTGAGGAAAAATGTTGCTGTCGCTCTGTTCTTTAGGAGTTAATATCTTTTTTTATTTTTGTAGCCTTTAAAATTTTATCTTTATTTTAGCTAGGTGAACTTATTTCTAGGAAGTTCTGCTATTATACCCTTCAAGTAACACTTCCTTGTCATGCCCTTCATTGCTCTACATCCGAAATGCTTATGGGCTGTGTAATGGAGATACTCAGTCTGTCCCCCATCTTTCTTAATTGTTCCTTCATATTTTCCCTCTTTTTATATCTCTAGGCTGTATTTTGCATTAGTTTCTCAGCAGTATCTTCAATTCATTAATTTATGTTATTATTATGATCTGTTTCTGGTTTAGAGTTTATCTTAAAAATTAGATCTCTATATTTCAACGATTGTATTTTTTATTATAAGCTTTTGTAATAGTTCTTTTTCTACTTACCTCTTATTTTTAAAAATTTATACCTGATTCTATTTTATACTTGTTGTTCTTTTAATGTATATTTTGCCTTGATTTGTGTCTATGAGCAGTCCCAAACAGACCTATTTTAGAGTCTCTATATGATTTTTCCAAGATATTAATTTTATCTGGGTGCATTCATATTCTAATTTTGCTTTGCTGTTGTTGACTTCCAGTAGTATGTTTATGACTTTGATGTCCAATTCTGGCCTCACCTTTTTATCAGTTCTAACCCTGTGTCCTGTGAAGGGCACCATATTGTAATCAGTATCAACACATGATGATAATGTAATTTGTATGTACATAAAACTATAGCCAGCCAGGTGGAAGAATCAGAGGCATATGTGCACTAATCACATCGAGAATTAACTTATTAGGGCTACTTAATTTACCTATGTATAAACTTTACAAGCAGCTGTTTGTGGTAAATAACAAAACCAGTGAAATCGTAGGACAACTATGGAATCATCAGCACAAGCTAGAATAATCATATCTAGGACCCACATATAAGATTTCCCAAATAAGAGCTCTAGGCTTCCACATTTCAGTGGCATTTGCCTCCACTCCAGGGGTGCATACAGTCTTCTCTTCCAACTCTGGAAGATAAAGTGTTTAGCAGGAGATTCAAGACCTCAAGATAATAAGAAATCTTGATTTAAATATATTCCTTAGTGATGGCATAGGCCAGGAATCAGCAAGCTTTTTCTGTGAATACCCAGATTCTAAATATTTTAGCTTTGCAGGTCATCTGGTCTCGGTTACAACTGTCCAACTCTTCATAGAAAGAGCCATAGAAAAATATTTAAACTATCGAGAGTGCTATGTTCTAATACTTTAGAACTTTTAACGTTCTAAAACTTTATTTATGAGCACCAGAATTTGAATTCATATCCTTTTTATATGTCACAAAATATTATATTCTTTAGATTTTTTTTCACTAACATTTAAAAATGCAAAAATACCTGCTGACTATACAAAAACAAGAGCTGGATCAGATTTGTTAATTCGTGGTCTAGACAACCACTGGGAATAAAGCAAGCATCCTAGCTAGAAGGCTGCTAATAGGCCATTGCCAACACCCACCTGGACATTAAGATGATAAGATTAAGTCCTTTTATCCCCATCACAAAGAACTGTGTGTGTGGTATGGATTAACAAGAAAATCTGAGTTACACAGATTATATAATTGCATATTTGATAATATTTTGTCATGTTCAATAATTCAATCATCACTTTAAATATTCTGAAAAGTGTGCTCACTTCGGCAACACATATACTAAATATTCTGAAAAGTTTTCACATTATTACATGAAAATGGGGTAATTGTAGCAAAGTTCATTGTAGATCTTAGATACCTTTAGTTTTGAGAGTATTTTCACATCAGATTTCTACCAGTGATTTGGAATTTTGAGCTGCAGGATTATTTTGAGGAAGGGAGATTTTCTATGTTGTTGGTTTGTTGTTTTTAACTCAGTCACCTTTAACTCTCTCTCTTTCTTCTCACCCCGATGTATTTAACAGCTTTGTGTTCACTGTACCTGCTGTCCTGGTCCTACTGCCTCCCTTTGAGCTAGTCTCAGGCAGCATGTAAAACCGGTAATACTTTTTCTATCTCCTTCAGTGAGTTTGACTTTGGTCCTCCTTCCTTTCGGAACATACTCTGTCCCCTTCGATCTGCAGGAGCTAAACTCCTGGTTACCACTGCTTATAACACCAAGTATGTTTCAGCCTTACAAACTGCTTTGCATTTCTGTTCCAGGGAAATTTTTATCTTGTTATTGAGTCCAGAGTTTCTGGTTTTCCTTTTTATTTCTCACTACTATAATTTTGAGCCAAGGGAGCACTCTTTATACAAAGAATCACTTATAATTTACTGATAGAAAATCTATATATGTATTTATGTGTGTGTGTGTGTGTATATATATATATATATATATATATATATATATAGTAATCAGGATATATATATAGATATATATGTATACACACGTATATATAAATATATATGTACACACACACTTGTCTGATTATTTTCTTAGTACAAATTCACTAAAGTAGAAATCCTATGTAAATGATATGTGTAAAGTAAATTCTTAGTCCTGTTGACATACAGCAAATTGCGCTCTTTCCTCCACATTGTATCCTACACAATACTTTTTTTTTAACCCACTTTGATCTTTACCATATTAAGCAAAAATATAGTTCTTCTTGTTTTTTAATTGCATGCTTTTTCCTTCACCACTTTTATTAAAGCATAATTTACATAAAATGAGTTGTGGAATATTAAGTACAAAGTTCAGTGAGTTCTGACAAATGCATACATTGATGAAACCCCTACTTCCGTCATGAGATTTAACTTTTATTCACTTTAGAAAGAGCACTTTGTTTTCCACTCCATCAATCAACCACACAAAGAAAACCATTGTTCTGATTTCTTCTACCACAGGTTGGTTTTACCTGTTTTAGAGCTTTATGCAAATTGGCTTCTATCATCTTTTCTGTCAGGCATCATTCACTAATGTAACAATTTTAAGGCTTATTTGTGTTGTTTATATCAATAGTTCACTCCTTTTTATTCCTGAGTAGTATTCCATTGTACAGATATACTATAATGTCTTTACCTATTCACTTATTGATGACTATTTGGACTGCTTACAACTTGGGAATGTTAGGACTGTCTAAATTTTTCATTTTTCAAGCAGTTTTTCTCCTATTATTTGTTAAATGCAAAACAAAAAGCAGCAACAGCAACTACTATAATAACAACCCCCCCCAAAACAAGAAACTTTTGTGTTCTTTAAGAACTCTTTTACCTAAGCAATAGAAAATTTGACTAACAGTAATTTAAGCCATAAAGCATAATTATTGTGCCTTAAAAAGAAATCTGATGATACAGATTTATGGTTGGCCCAGTGGCTTAAACATGTTGTTAATCACTGGATAATTTTTATTTTTTAATTCCACTATCCTTAGTGTATTGATTCTTATATTTGTGACCTTATGCTTGCAAGATGGTTCCAAAAACTCCAAGCATTATGTTCCTGTTCACTGCAAGTAACAGGGTGATGGGGCAATTCTAGCATGTTCATTTCTGTGCCATTTTATAAGAAAGAAAATCTCTGCCAGTACTCCCCAGCAGACTTTCCTTCATGTCTCACTGACCTGAATGATGCCTCAAGAGCAGTTGGGAATGGGGGCAAAATTCTAAGATTGCCTTCCTTGAAACGATCATGTTTTATTACTTGGAGCTGAGTCCATTGTCATGACAGACAAATTAGGGTTCTCTTGGCAGAGAGATTAGAGGGAAATGATGATAGATTTGGAGCTAATACCATTTGCCACCATACTTTTCCTTCGTTTCTCTTTATTAGTTCATATTTCTTTCTTATTTGAAGTTTTTTCTTAAATTCTGCCATTTCAAACATTCTTCCAGTGGCACTCACAGAGGTATATGTAATATATTTTTTATTTGTGTGTGTGTGTGTTTTGAGATGTGGTCCCACTTGTGTGTGTGTTCTAAAAGATACTGTTGATGAATAAAAGTCAACACATAGAGCAAAATGTAATCTCCCAAATATTTTTCTTGGATTTTGGTATCTTGTCCATATTAAAGAGATGTTTTAGAAACATAGATTCTCTCCCAACTTTACCATGTCCTAGGAAGAAATATTCCCAGTGTTCTGTTCAAATTTTCCATCCTACTTAAGCCAGCCATTTTTGTTATAACTTGAAATGTTATATTTAATATATACCAGCTGTATAAGAGTAACCTTGAATTTAAGATATGATGGACAAAAAAGAAAAGCTTTTATCACAACTTCCTATGTATATTTTCATCAACTCATATGGTGCACATCTGGGCCTTTGATAGCTATGTGTCTAAAAAAAAAACCTGTTATATTCAAAATTAATTTTAAATCTTGTGTTTTTCTCCATTTCAGTCACTTAAAAAGATAAATATTAATAAACATAATCATGACCCTATCTGTGAAAGTCATTTGAAGATAGTGATAAAGGTGGATTGACAGAATCTAAGTGTGATACATTGAAAAAAATTATTGAAAAACAAGGCAGAAAGAAATGAACAATTATTGAATACCAGTAAGCTTGGTGCTTTGCACACTACCTTTGATTTAGTTCTCCCAAAATATCTGCGAAATAGATATTATCTGCAATATGCAAATGAGAAACTAAGGCTCAAGGAACTTATTTTTACTAAGCTACACACATTAAAAAAACCCCAAGAAACAATAAAAAGAAAAAAAGAAAAACACATAAGAATGATCCCTACCATGAGGGTAAATACCAGTTCTGTGCATTTGTTTGTTTGTTTGTTTGTTTGAGATGGAGTCTTGCTCTGTTGCCCAGGCTAGAGTGTAATGGTGAGATCTCGGCTCACTGCAACCTCTGCCTACTGGATTCAAGTGATTCTCCTGTCTCAGCCTTCCAAGTACACGGGACTGCAGGCATGTGCCACCAATCAAATAAAAATATTAATAAACAATTAGGAATCAACCAAACACCTTAAAGAAGCCAAGTCAATGCAAATAGAGATAATATCAGCTAACTCTTTTTTTTTATGCTGGAAAAATGAAAAATGTAATTTAGAAAACCCAAGAAAACATAACATTTAAATGTTGAATGGCTCTCCCACTTTATCATTATTTTCATCACAAGCAAATGGTTACTCATGTTCTAATATCTAGCAATGTTTACTTTTATTCCACCAAAGGCACATGCCAGATGGATTTAGAAAGGTTTAATTAAATAAAACTTGTTCACTAATCAGATAATTTAAATGGGCTGAAAAACAGAATACCAGGAAAACAACATGAAAAATGTATTAGACTTTGATTCCAGTGAAAATGTGAAACAAACCTAAAACAAAAACGTCACACAATTTGAGCAGAGAAAGCACTAGAAGGAAGTATCATCAAAGAATTTAACCCCAATGAATTTTATGAGACACTGTCATGCAAAATGGAACTGTGATAAAAGAATAGGCAAAAGAGTGAGAAAAAAGGGTGAGAAAGAGTAAGGGTATATGGTGGAGAAAAAAAGGAATAAAGGGTCTGGGCTGTGTGTTAAGGGAAGAGTAGGAGCCCTTTTCATGGGGATCAGTGACGATAGCCTTGCAGGCAAAGAAAAGAAGTGTGATGATGTAATTACAAAAGAAAGTTAATGGATAGATGAGAAAAGCTTTATCATAGTTAGAGTAATCGGAGGACAAAGAAACTTTGTCAGAGACATTTAGGCAGGGCGCACTGTCAAGGAGCAAGTCGAACCAGATTGAACAAGTAACTTTAGAGTCAGAAGTAACTGTGGGTGTGTCTGTGCATGTGTCTGTGTGTGATCGTGCACTATGTGTTTGGGCATGGGGGCGTGAGGTTCTGAAAGTGTAGGAGTAACAGAACACATTTTCCAGAAATTTTGATTTTATTGTCTCATAGTTGAAATATTACTACTAATTATTCTATGATGTAGAATGTCAAATTCTAATGAATTGTTAAGATAAATATTATTTATTTTTAATTAACAAATATAATTGTATATATTTAGCATATAAAATATGTTGTTTTGAAATATGTATATTTTGTGAAATGAAGCTAATTAGCATACACATTACCTTATATGCTTATTTTTTTGTGATGCAAACACTTCCTTCTAGAAGTTAAATTCTTATTTCTTAGCAATTTTCAAGAATACAGCATATTGATATTAACTATAGTCACTATACTTTAACATAGAGCTGTTGACCTTATTACTCCTTATTTTTATATTTATTAAGATAAATTATTAATCACCAAATATACATATGTCTTCCCTGGGTTTCAGGGATCCACTCATTCTGCTCCACCACTGCAGGAAGGTTTGAAACTGACTTATAAAAATATAAACACAAAAAAGCAAAACAACAACTATCCAGATAAATTATGGATACATTAACATATAATAACCCAGTGAATTTTACCTTCTACTGATTGTTTACCTTTTATTAAATTATTAATGAATTCCAAGCACACATTCTTACTTTTTTTGCTAAGGCAGAATTTATAGAAACAATTGAAGAGCCAAAGGATACTTAAAGACAATCTAATACATTTCCCTCCTTTTACACACTGAAACCACAAAAAAAGTGACTCAGATATGCTTTATATATTTATATATAATTTTTTCTTTTATGTCTTGTTTCATTTAGCATTGATTTTAATGTTTTTCTTTAAATTGTTAAAATTGGGACTCTGAGTTATTATCCTGAGTCCATTAGAATGATTTATTTTCTTTTTTACCTTAGCGAAAGAATGATGAAATGATTATCATTAAGGAAATCAAATACGTTTGCAGTCAAATAATTAGCACTTCATCCTCTGGTAATGAAACAAGCCTTGAGTTTTGGGGAACAACATTCATTTATTCATTTAACCCATATCTTTTTATTGAAAAGAAATGTGGTCTTGTAGATAAGTCACTAATTTGTATAATGCATCTTAAAAACTAAATATATTGGGTTAAAAACGCTCATATTCAAAATTCTTCAATCGCTCATCAAAACTGCAGAATGAAACCCAAAACCTCTGCTTAGCACAAAAGCCCATTATGTGTACTGCATACTCCTTCGGTCTCATTTTCCCCTTGTCTGCTCCTTCCTTCCATTGATTCCCTTAGACTTTTATTTTCATTACTACCTTGCACTTCCTAGATTTTGTCGTTTTCCAATTAACCAAGTCAAAGAAAACTTAGGAGATTTGCCCAAGTCTTGCCAAGAATTGCCATCACTGCAGTTATACGTTGTAGCTACTCATTAAAAATAGATCTTAGGACTCCAAATCCAGCATATTCTCTGGTGTAGAGGTGCCATTTGAACCCACATACACACACACACACACACATACACACACACACACACACACACACACACACACACACAGAGAGAGAGAGAGAGAGAGAGAGAGAGAGATAAATGCCATGATAACCCTGGAAAACATCCAGTGAAGTACCCTCAGGCGTACTTGCATATCTTGTGAATGCTCAGTTTTTTATTATTCACTATACTGGTGTGGCGTATGCTCAGACAAAATTTAACTTTGAGAGAGACTACCTTGTCCACTCTGGAGCAGCAACATCTTAATGCCTCTTTTTAAGTAAAGTCTATATAGTCCAGATACCACTCTATAACGTCTACATGGGATCTTTCACTTGGAATTTTATAAATATAATCAAAATACTTTTTCATTATATCCACAATGTGGTATGAGAATTTCATACATTTAAAACATAACATTCATACTTTCAAAGAATATAATCATTCTTACATTCATAAATAACAAGAAAAAACCATAAAGATTATGAAGAGTTAAGGCCAAGTATATACTTAGAAGGCACAGTCCCCAAGATTACCTTCAATTGCAAGCTGAGGGTATTCCCAAAACCACCCTCAGGTTTGATATTTCATTAGAAATTAGAAATTTTCATAGAACTCACTGAAAACTTTTTTTTTTTAAATGATGGGATCTTGTTCTTTCACCCAGACTGGAGTTCAGCGGTGCCATCATAGTTCACTGCAGCATTAAACTCCTGGGCTCAAGCAATCTTCAGCCTCCCAAAGCATTGGGATTAGAGGTGTGAGCCACCATGTTCAACCACTGAAAATTGTTATGCTCACAGTTTATTTCATGAAAGTAAAACAGATTAAAATTAACTAAAAGAAGAGATGCAAAGGGCAGTATCCAGCCGGGTTCCGAACATGAAGCTTCCATTGCCTTTTCTCTGTGAAGTCAGGATGTGTTACTATCCTAGCTTTGATGTTTGATAATATACATGGAGTATTACCAACCAAAGAAGCTCACTCAAGCTTTGGCATTTACTGCAACTTCCTCATGTAGGCGTGATTGGTTAATTGATTTTCCATATGATTGATGTTAGCCTCCAAGTTGACTGGTACTATATGATCCAAAACCCCCACCCTAAGTTATATTGCTAGTCTTTCTGTCATAGCTAGCTCTCACCCTAGGACCATTGGGTGTGGCTGGTCCTACTCTAAGATCTAGTAAGGCTAGTCCCCACTCAAACAAGGATACTCCTGTTAGGATTGATATAGTTTACTTTGCAGAAACCAGAAGCAAAGCCCAGCCTTCTCTTTGGGCAAATATAAATTCTTTACTACTTAAGTAATCCTGTGGCCTTTGGCCAAGGTCTTGTATAACAAATAATCATGTTTGTTTGAGAATTTGTGTTTAATACAGCATTTATTACAGATAAACTAATAGTACCAATATAAATATATTTAACATTGGAGGATGCAGTGTTGAGGTAGGGATAGATTTGAAGAAAAAACCAACCTAGCCTACAAAGCCTACAAAAAATTTCATTATTTTTCATAGTTTTTTTCCTGGGCTTTACTGTTATTTGTGTTTTATGATAAACATGTATAGAACTATTTAGGCATAGAAATTAGCTGATGATTACTGTCTTTGTTTGTTTGAGCTGCTTTAATGAAATACCATAGACTGAGTGGCTTAAACAAAGAAAGTTTATTACTGACAATTCTGAAGGCTAGGAAATTCAAGATCAAGACATTGAGAGATTCAGTGTCTGGTGAACCCACTTCTTTGGTTCATAGACAGCTGTCTATGCAGTGTGTCACACTTGATGGAAAGAGGGGGAGAAAGCTATGTGGGTCCCTTTTATAAGAGCATTAACCCCATTCATGAGGGCTCCACTCTCATGATCTCATCACCTCCAAAAGGCCCCAACTCCTAATATCACTTCATTGGGGTTAGGTTTACAATAAATGAATTTTGGGGGACACAAATATTCATTCCCTTGTATTGTACTGCTTCCCCAAATTTGTTTTTCTCACATGAAATATACATCCATTCCATCCCAACTACCCTCAAAGTCAACTCATGACAGCATCAGTTCTAAAGTCTCAAGTCCAAAGATTCATCTGAAAATTATCTAAATCAGATATGTGTTATACTCAAGGTATGATTCATCCTGGGTAAAATTCTACTCCAGGTGTGAACCTATAAAACCAAATGAGATATTTGCTTCCAAAATACAATGATGGGACAAGCATAGGGTAGACATTCCCATTCCAAAAGGGAGAAATGAGAAAGAAGGAAGAGATGATAAGTCCCAAGCAAATCCAAAATCTAGCAAGATAAACCACATGAAATCTTGATGCTCAAGTATAATCTTTGGCTTTACACTTTGTGCTCCAGGACTACAGTGGCAGAGGACCTGCCTTCTAGACATTCAGGGATAGCAGCATCACCCCCACAGTTCAATGGGGGCACTAGCCACATTATGGCTTTCTGCAGTGGCTCTGCTTATGCCACACCTCTGTGTTGGGATGAGTGGGATGGTTACTCCACCAGGCTCCACTGAGCATTGATTCCTTCTTTAAAACTGAGGTGGAGGCAGCCTTAATTCCTGGGCCTGTGCACTCTGAGCCTGTGATGGGAATGGCAGCCCTGATAATTTCTGAATCATCTCGGAGGTCTTTCTTCTCCTGGCTTAAAGAATAGTACATGTCTGTGGCAGTCTTAGTGTGTGCTGCTATTCCAAATTACCAGAAACTGGGTAATTTATAAAGGCTAAAAATTTATTTCTCCCAGTTCTGGTGGATGGGAAGTCCAAGATCAAAGCACTGGCAGGTTTGGTGTCTGGTGAGGGTCCCAGTATCTCCTTACAATGGCACCTTGATGCTGCATCCTCTGGAGGGGAGGAACTTGTGTCCTTACATGGTAGAAAATACGAAAGGGGAAAAGAAGGCTGAACACACTGTTAAGCCTCTATTATAAAGGCTTGCATTCAATCAGCGAAAGAAGAGCCCTTATGATCTAGTCACATCTTAATACTGTCACATTGGCCACTAAGTTTCAGTAGATGAATTTTGTAAGGGACATATTCAAACCATAGCAGCAGCTGCATAGTTCAGTGACCTGGTCCTGTAGGGTCTGAGAAGTCTGACAGTCATCTTAAATGTGTCCTACTTCTCTATTTCCTTTAGTCCCAGCTTGGCAGTGTTTCTTCTTGTATAGTCTTCTATCACCGTTACTAGCTTTTGTTGAGATGGTTGATTCAGTCCGTAGTTTGCCTCTATACTTATCATATTATCAAACAGTCAGTTGAGCACACCCTTAATGTTCTCTTCCAAACATTCTTTCTCATTTTTTTTTTGCAATATGGATAGGCTGAGAATTTTCCAAAATTATACTTTCTGCTTCCTCTTTGCTTAACACTTACATCCTTAAGTCATTTTCACTTCTCAAATTTTACTATAAGCAGTCTGAAGAAGCCAAGGCATACCTTCAACAGTTTGCTTAGAATCTCTTCAGCTAGATATCCAATTTTGTTGCTTGCAAGTTCTGCCTACACTAGACAAACACTAAGAATGCAAACACAATTCTCTGAAACAGTCTATAAAACAGTAGAACATGAACACAATTCAGCCAAGTTGTTTATTACTTCAGAAAAGGGATCACCTTTGCTCCAGTTTCCAATAACATGTTCTTAATTTCCATCTGAGGTCTCATCAAATGGCTTACAAAACTTCATTCATGGCCATTAGGCTTTTTCTGGAATGCACCTCAAAACTCGTTTAGCCTCTATGCATTACCTAATTCCAAATCTGCTTTTACATTTCTAGGCATTTGTCATAGCACCCCCTGCCCCCCTCCCCCCACCTACTTGGAACTAGTTTCTGCCTTAGTCCATTTGGGTTACCAAAACAAAAATGGGCTGAGCAGCTTAAATAAAAACTTCATTTCTCACAATATCATTTCTTGCTTTGGGCCTCTTTCAAGATGTTAATGTAAAATTGGATTTTTTTGTCATTATATGACCCATTTATTAATTTCCTTGCCCTCAGCTACTATTACTTCTCTACATACATAGCTAAACCTTTCTACTTTTGGAAGGGATATTAGGTTCTGCCAAGGTGCTGGTCCAGATTGCCAGCAGCAATGCTAGTCTAGCAAATTCCTCCCACTCAGTTTGTTTCTAGTCATTTAGAGTAGGGTTACATAGGTCCAGAACCAGTCAGTGACCTCACCCACTACACAATATAAGCACATTTATTGTCAACCACAATTTTGCCAGATGGGATAAATACATAGGCCCTAGAAATTCCGACAAAAGTGTTAACAAGTACCATTCCAGTTTCCTTACTTAAGGATCAACTCTGCTTCCTGTACCCACAGTTGCAGCCCTGGTCTTGAATCCATTGCATCAGGTAAGAAGGAAATTTCAAGTTATCTAGTGTTATTGTGAAGACTGGCTAGTATGAAATACACAGGAAAGGCCAGCAGAAGGGAAACTCAGGCAAGAGTTGATGCTGTAGTCTTAAGACAGAATTTCTTCTTATCCAGAAAACCTCAGGTTTTTGTCATGAAGACCTTCAGCTGATTGGACAAGGCCCACTCATACTGTGGTGGGTGAGCCACTTAAAGTCAATTGATCATAGGTATTAATCAAATCTGGAAAATACCCTCACAGCAACGTAAAGACTAGAATTCTGTCAAACAACTAGGCACCACAGCCTACCATGTTGACAGATACAATTACCCATCATACCTTCTTTGATCAGATTGGTAGACTTCCAAACAGAATACTGTACATTCACCTTGTAACTGCCACTTATAAAACAAACAGTTCTTTTCCAGTTTACTATGGCATTTTTCTGGACACTGACCTTCCCATTAGAGCATTTCTTTGCGATTACTTAAGACATTATGGTGGTTCAGATTTCAGGATTATTTTATGTCCTTCCGTCATAGGAGCAGTTTCAATTAATATCCAATAGCATGCTAGTAATTGTCTCTCAAATGGATATTTTGTGGTTCCAAATCCCAGTGGATATCTCTGAATAGTACTTACAGGCTTTCACCAAGTCCCAGGCCATGTCCACACATAGCTATTGTAACAGACCATTTGTCTATAATCGCTTTTTTTTTTTTTTGGTAGTACAGATACTCTAAACTGTTATAAATTAACAACTGTGTGGTTTAGGTAACCTTATTGATTCTTATTTAACATGTCCAATCAATATTGGCAGAAAGGTGGGTTTACATGTCTTCTGTATTGGAAACCTTCGTCATTAAAATACGGTATCCATTACCATAACACATTCAGGTAAAGGAGATACAAACACTTCACATAAAGCCATTTAAAGATTCCAGTTTCCATCCAAACTTTCACCTAAATTCCATCAACTATTGAATTCTTATATCCTACAGGGGATATACTAAGATGAGGCAGACTTGTCTCTGAGGCGCATGGTCTGGCAGGTGCGCAGGACCATTTCAGAACACACGCAGAGGAAACAGGAGAGCTGGTGGTACAGGTTTTTGGAAAAGAGCCGATTTTAGTTGTAAAAAGGACAGGAAGCCCTAGATATCGCATGGTTTTAGGCCTTAGCCTCACCACTCTTGCGAGCTTCCTGTCCAGGAGGGCTATCAATGCTTCAAATCTCCTCAGTGTCGACCCTAATGTTCTTCCTACTCCTGCGAGCCATCCATCCATGTGAGGTGAGAAATCAGTGGTGGGGGCTAGGCAGGGTGAGGCTAGCAGAGTCACTTATGGCCAAAAAGAATTATTCGGAGGTTGGTTAATAAGCAGGAGAGACAGAATGGGGAGAATAAAACTGTGTGTGGGAGTTGGACACCTCCAGCCAAAGAAGGTAAGGCATAGAGACCTCTTACCGCCAGGGAACAATCTGAATCATGGCACCAAATATGTTAGGGGGTGGGAATACCTGAATTATCAGTGTGAATCTGTACAAGTCTGCAGCAAACTCAATTCTTGCCTCCACAGAAGAAAGAATTTGGCTGAGGGGCATAAGGCAGAAAAAGAGACTGAGGCAAGTTTCAGAGCAGGAGTGGAAGTTTGTTAAAAAGTTTTAGAGCAAGAAAGAAAATAAAGTATACTTGGAAGAGATCCAAGTGGGTGGAGGTCAAGTGCCCTGTTTAACCTTGATCCTAGGACTTTATATGCTAGCCTACTTCTGGCATTTGCACCCCTTTTCCTTCATTCTTTTCTTTGGGTGAGCTGCCTGTATCCATGGCACCCTCCTTGTGCCAGGGAGGTGAACATGTGCAGTGTGTTTAGGAAGCTGTAGGCATGCTCACCTGAGGCTTTCTTCCCTTTTCTGGTGGACTGCCCCTGGAAGGTCAGACTCCACCACTTCGTTTCTTAATGCACATGCTTGAGCTCAGTCGCCCAATTCCTGATATTTTATTAGAAACTTCTGAATACACATTTTAAGTGTTTTTATCTCTAGGGAAATTGTCTCTTCCTGACCCCTGTGACCAATTATCATTTTAGTGTGACAACTGTGGGCCATGAGGAAATTGCTACGCCTTGGGTTGTGGAAGGAACAGGCACAGATGGAAGAACAAAAAGAGGGGTACCAGCAAGGGGGACCCTGGACCCCCCCATTCTCAAATTGTCTGGAGAATAGGCAGCTGCCCTGGTCAAAGCACGCAGGGGGTGACTCAGGCCAAAGGATGCTGGGGAATAACCCTGGTGAGGGGTTCAGTCCTGCCTCCTGGGGGTGACCCCAGCCCCCAACTACCAGTTATTATTTTTAGAGAGGCAATGTGACAACTACTGAACCATCAGCTAATGGCTGCCTGACATTTCTGGTGGGTGGGTTGGTAGGGGGCTCTTCTATCCTGCTCATGCCTGACTAGATACCTACTGTAACATTTAGAGATTTCCACAATGCTGGGATGAGTTCCTTGACTCTCCACTTGGTCATTCTCTACTCTTGTGAATCAGCCTAACCTTCACTATCTGCTATTTCAGCACATTCCCCACCAAATCACACCCACTTCTCCCCTGTCCCCATCCCCTGGCCTTGGAAGCAGCTCTAAGTCTAGTGTCTGTTGCTGGGAAAGGCTGGGTTCCAAGCAGGTCCCAGCATCGGAGTCCACCCCCAAATTTTCTTTTACTTTCAATTTCATTTTACCTAAATTTTGGGTCCCTGAGGCCAGTGGGTATAGCTTGAACTAGCCAGAATCCATGCTTGTTCCATCATTAAGATCTGCCCCGTTTTTCCTTACTTTTATTTTAGCTGTTAGAGAAAACAATGACCAAGCCATTGTGTATTTCACTTGTTTCTTGTTAACTTGCATTTTCTTATGCATCTAGTGAACCAACTTCCTGGGAGTTCTAAATTCTATTTGTGACTTTTATAATACCTCCAGTTCATTGCACAGCTGTAGTTTTATACCATATGACTCTGGGCCTTTGTGAAATCAAAAATTCATCCTATGCACCCTCTCATCCTTCTTCCCAAACCACATGATTCAATGAGTCAGGGTTGTTCCAGTAAATCCCACTTCACAGAAACCAACTGCAAGAAGCTAGGGCCAACTGTGTGGTTAGAAGTCACTGTCTCCAATATTTCTCTCAATTTTGATACCAATTGCAAGTTTGCAGAGATTCCCCAAACTACCCAGAGTGCTGACAATTTGCTAGTGTAACACATAAAACTCACTGGCAGTGAATATACTCTTGCTTATGGTCTATTACAGAATAAGATTATAGATTAAAGTCAGCAAAATGAAGAGAAACATAGGGCAAAGTCAAAGTAGGTTCCAAATATGAATTGTCATAGTTCTCTCCCCATGGAGTTTTCTGGCATTTGGTGTGTGACAGTATCAATGGAGTATTGCTAACCAGGAAGCTCACATTAACTTTAGTATTTAGAGTTTGTATTGGACTTCATTAAATAGACATGATTGATCACCACATATCGTTGATCTCAGCCTCCAGGTTGACTGATATTGTGTGACCTAGAGACTCCATGGCTAGTCTTCCTGTGTGGCCAGTCCCTAAGACTATTGGGTATGGCTGACTTCATCCTAAGACACACTGGGGCTAATTCCTCTCTTAAACAAGGGCATTTCTATCAAGCATGATCTAGATTACCTTCCAGAAGCCAAGGACAAATATCAGACCACTCGTTGAGCAAGCCAAAATTTTTTACTACACAAGAATAAGCTGGATAGTGGTGATGGTCTCCAATTTCTGCTTGATAAGGTGGAATGTTTAGTCAGGTCACCTTCTGTGTGCTTCACCTTGCTGTGTGATAGCTTTTGCAAAGTGATTGCCTATAGGTGCTGCCTGCTTCCATTTTCACATCTCTATTTACTGATCACTGAGAGTTCTTAGTTATATACATGGTTATGTCTGTGTCCTAGGAAGATGAAAGATTTTTTTTTTTTTGAAATGGAGTTTCGTTCTTGCTGCCCAGGCTGGAGTGCTATGGCAGGATCTCGGCTCACCACAACTTTTGCCTTCCGGGTTCAAGCGGTTCTCCTGCCTCAGCCTCCTGAGTAGCTGGGATTGCAAGCATGCACCATCATGCCTGGCTAATATTATATTTTTAGTAGAGATGGGGTTTCTCCGTGTTAGTCAGGCTGGTCTCGAACTCCTGACCTCAGGTGATCTGCCTGCCTCAGTCTCCCAAAGTGCTGGGATTACAGGCATGAGTCACCATGCCTAGCTGAAAGATCTTTTAACGCTTCATTGCTAGGCAGTCTCATCCTGCCCGAAAAGGAACTAAAAAAGGAACATCATTTCCTGAGATACGTGACACTTCCTTTGTAACACCGTTAAAGATTTCCTAAGCAACAGTATCTCTAGTCATAGATTTTATTCACTGTGGATAACCAAAGTTTGTAGTATAGTGGTTCTAAAACTTTATTCAAATCTCCCAGAGATATTCAGTGGGTCTTTAGTGCAAATGGAATTTGCGTGTCTAAGTTCCCAAGAGATGCTGATGACACTGGTCTGCAGACCACATATTTGGAGCCTCTGTTATAGCATGTGGTTTTAGAAATCATCTGTTCACGTCTGCATCTTTGTTGGAAGGCAAGCCTTTCAACTACGGAAACTGTTTTTCATCAATATGTTTCCATGACCTAGCAGAGCACTTAGTAGACAATCAATATATATTTCTATATTGAATGTATGATAATGTTGATTCTAACTTTCTGCTACTTATATTAATGCTGCTTCTACCTGAGTGTTTGAGGATAGTAACATGCCTGTATTTTTAATATATGTTCTGTTTGCATTTTAATATAATTATTAATAACTAAAGAATTATTTTGTCACACTTTAATGATTTTAGCCTGATCTATTGCTAACAGTATTTGTAAAAACTTTTTTGCTAAATCATGAGGGATGTGTGTCTCTGTGTGGTGAATTTAAAACATTATTTTCCTTTTATTATATGTGACTTGATAATATAAAATTGCTACATGAAATATTTGGCAGCTGTATACCTTGCAGGCAAAATTAATGAAAAAGAAAAATTTATAGAATCTAGGCTAATTTAAAAGTGTGATGAAAAGTGTCCTTACAAATTAAAGTTAGGAGAATGGTAGAAAGTACAAAAATGCATTGACAGTCTTTTAGAAGATTTTTCCCCATTCTGTCTTCTGCTCATTAATTGTTAAATTAATATGCATTTGGATTCCATTTGGCCTTTTGAATGCCATATTTACAAACCTAAGTGGAACTAAAGGCAAACTACCTTAATTTTCCTTCTGTTACATCACTCAACTTTTTCTAACTAGCATTATTAATTTTATGAAATTAGCAAACCAAGTTACTTTGTGTCACGATTTAGACCAATCTCCTTAGCTAAGTGAGGTTCAACCTTAGTTTTGTTCATTTTACTTAAAACCTGTAATTAAGAAGGCCAATGAAAGGAAAAGTGTGGTTAAAGATGTGTTAAGACTCAATTGTGTGATGATGAGAAACTGTAGCAAGTAGGATTATTTAACTTTGCAAAGGTAAAGTTAAATCTAAAATTAAAATTATAAAAGAAATTTGATTACTGTCTTCTTTGCATCAGTCCAATAATATGTTAAAAATAGTCACTGAATAATATTAATGGTATATAATTTTAAAACAATTAAAAAGAGATACTATATTAAACAGCACAAAATCACACCATATAGTTCTTAACTACAAAAAATTTAGTATTAGATTGAACAGCTAGATTTTTTAAATGACTGAAAAATTAATTTTTGCTTAAATAAGACTCACAATAGATTTGAAACTAACATTTAAAGGGAATATATCAAGATTCGTCAACTGAAAAGAACATCTTATTGAAGATACATAGTTTTTTGATAATTTTACTTGATGTGGAAACATGAGTCATCACTGATAGACAAAAGCAATGTGAAATCTGAAATATTCTGTTTGTGTCCAATTTAAGAAGATCATTATAAAATGAGTCATTTATTTTGATAATCTAATGAGTCTGTTGTTACAAAATATATTTTTTCTTCATCCTGGGCATCAAATATTTAGAGCTGATTTCACTGGATAATTTCAACTTTGACAACTAAAAACCATATTGGAATTGGAAAAATGTTTTGTAATCTGGTCCCACTCAAAACTATGAACTAGGTAACTTTGTTTTGAGGCTACTCCCTTTGGTGTCTCACAGTACTTCCATTCTGTTTCAGAGTTTTCCACCTACGGGACAGGCTTCCAAATCCTGTAGGGCCAAGGTCTCTAATACGAGATGATTTGCTAATCCTGTGAAGTCAACTGAACTGATGTAAAGAGTTCCTATCAATTGGATAGGATGCTGTAGGCCATGACTTTTTAACTCACTTACTGGAAATTGCCATCTTATATAGTTGTTGGGGGCCTTAGAAGTTACTTTCTAAACAGGGAATCTCTTTACTAACAGTTCCCGTGTTTGGAAGGCCACAACTTTACAAGGTGAAACACTTCTAGAAGTTAGAAAGTAATGTTTTACATGAAGCCAATGCAGAAGAAAGAACATTATTTTTGGAAAAGTTTCAAGGCCAAAATCCAGCATCACTACTCATTGCCCGTGTGAATCTAGGCATGGTTCTTGACTTTGTTGACCTCTATTCCCCAGTAAATGAAGAGGAATAAAAGAAATTATCCATCAGTGGATGAATGGATAATGAAAATATGAAATAGAATACTAGTTGGCTTTTAAAAAGAAGAAAATTCCATCATATGCAACAACATTAATGAACTTGGAAGACGTTGTGCTGTTTAAAATAAGCCAGGCACAGCAGGAGAAATATTGCATGATCTTACTTACATGTGGAATCTAAAACAAACACACTGAAACAGAGACTAGAATGATAGTTACCAGAGGCTAGGGGTGAGGAAAATGGGGAGATAATTGGCCAAAGTATACAAAGTTTCAGTTACACAGGAGAAATAAATTTTTTGATATTAATTGCACAGCATGGCGAGTATAGTTAATAACGTATAAATGGTATATTTTAAAATTTCTAACAGTAATTTTTCCAGTGTTCTTGCTGCAAAAAATTGTAAGTATTTCAGGTGGTAAATGTTAGCTAGCTTGATTTGTCTTTTACATATTTATTTTTAATGTATATCGACAAATTATAGTTGTATATATATTCATAAGATACAAAATAGCATTTTGATTTTTATTTAAAATATGAATTTATTAAACTTATTAACATACTTGTCACCTCAAATATTTAACATATTTTGCAAGAAATTTACTTTAGAAATTTGCTCTTTAGCAATATTAAAATTATACTCCTCGATTGTGAGCTATATTATCAGCACTCAATTATTAACATGCTTTGTTCTCAATCTTAACAAATTAAACCTGTTCCTCTTATCTTGTGTACACGTATCATAACATCACTTTATATCCTATCAATATATATAATTATAATTTGTCAATTTATAATCTAAAAAGAAAATTATCAAAAAAATAATGAAAACATAAAATTAAATATTTACAAAGCAGCATATAGTGCTTGGCACTTAGTGAAGATCCGATAAATGCATATTTTCTCTTTTTTTCCCTATTCTTTCTAGTTTGGTCCTTTCTATGTGAAACATAAAATTTTTCTCCATTTCATGACAACTTTCCAAATGTCTAAATCTAATTTTCATGCTCCACTTTTGACTATTTCCTTTTTCAGTCTAAATATCACCATTTCTTTCACCCATTCCTTGAACTATGTCCTTTCAATCCTTTACTATCCCATTTCTTTCACATGAGTTGTTTTACTTTATGTCTTCTTAGAATTTTGGTGCCTCTAATTGGGAGTAGTTCTCTAGAAATGATAATATAAAATAATTTTGGAGATGTTGAATTGTATTATTTTCCATTCTTTATACCACCTCATCATTCTTGCTCACTGTGCTATGCTTTATAGCACCTTATCATTATCTGAAATATTTTTGTTGTTAATCAGTTAATTAATTTCCCAAGAATATGTTTTCTCCATAAGCATTATATATGTGTGTTTGTGTGTGTGTGCACTCATTGCCTATGCATATCATATGTACTTATTACATATCCTGTTATATTCTATTGGAATAGTGTATTCCAATGGAATACACTAATTATATTGGAATATGCTACAATGGGAGATGTAGTGAGATATATATTAAACACACACACACACACACACACACACACACACACAGAGTTTTGAAATATGTCAAGGGCTCTCATGAAATTAGGCTGTGTGGAAATAGATTCTGCAGTCGTAGTTTAAATCATTGCTCCACTATCCTTAAGCCCAGCTCCAACATTTGTGAGGGCTGGATAAGAGTAAAAATTAACAGTTACAGATCAAGTGAACAAACTTTTAAATAAAATAAGGTCTTGGTTTCCTCCATGGCAAATATACTGTAATAATGACTAAGAAACTGTTTGCGTTTATATTTGTTGACTCCTCACAGTTTAGCATTGGGATATTGCAGTGAGGGCAAGGCCAACCCCTGATACCTGGGTTTCACCCCTTCTCTTCCTATCCCAACTCCATCCTGAACTCTGAGGGCCTTGCCTGCATTGTGCAGTCACCCAAGCTGAAATATACCACCTTTATCCATCCCCATATCCCATCTCATGTGCAAACAAGGCAGACATGGGGACAAGATTTTCTTGTGAGATTCTTCAGATACAGCTCCTTAAGTAGGTTTTTCTCTCGATCTGAAAGCCTGTGAACTAAAGACACAAGTTATATGACCCTCTCCACCAGCACACAAATAACATACAATGACAAGACAAGATAGTTACAATAGACACCTTTGTTCAAAGAAGAGGAAAATAAAAGGCAAATACCAGTCAGTCACTGATCCACAGTGATTCTGAAATCCAGCCTAACATATATTGGCAATCCCTTGGTTTGTGCTTATACTTGCTTTTTGGGAAAGATCCTCTGAAACATTTAGATTTTTTCTCTGGTTTCTTGGTTTTGTTCTCCATAAGTTACCTTTTAAAATGAATGAATGAATGAATGGGTTATATTTGACACACAGCAGTGGTCTCAGTTCTCAGCCTTCCTCCTGCCCATAGAAATATGGAAGTCTAAAGGACTTTTTTGATTTTGTAGACTCTCTTCATGTCAGTTCACACTTATGTAACTTCTTTAAGAAATTGTGTGGCGTTCTTGTATATTAAATAATGATTTTCTTTAGAAGACTAGTGCCACACCCACATTTCAAATAAAAGCGTCTTAAGTATTTTCTTTACGTATGTTGAAGACCATATTAGTTGGTGTTTTAATTTGTATTTCAACCATAAAAATTAATTCAAGAAACTGATATGAAGTAAGATACATATTAAATTTATCCCACATTTTAAAACATTCTGACATTTATCTTTCCTTTCTTATGTTCTAGGTCTTTTGCTATTATTTCCTTTCTGTATGGAGAACTACCTCTAAACATTTAAGGGTAGGTTAGCTAGCAAAAATTCTCATAATTTACCTTTGCCTGAGGATGCCTTTATTTTCCTTTTTTCTTAAAGAATATTTTTTGCAGGAAAAATTAATCGTGGTTAAAGGTTTTTTTCTTTCAGTACTTGAAAAATGTGTTACTTCCTTACGACCCCATAATTTCAGATGAGATATCCATTGTCTGGTAAATTGGCATTCCCTTATAGGTAATGAGTTTTCTTTGCATGCTTTCATGATTTTTTCTTTGTCTTTTATTGTAGCAATTTAACTATGATGTATCCTCACGTGGATTTCTTTTCTTTTCTTTTTTTTTAATCATTCATTTTCTTTAACCTGTAAATTCATGCTTTTTACCAAATTTGGGGATTTTTCAGTCACTGTTTATTCAGATAGTTCTATAGTTTTATTGTGCCCCCTTCTCTGCTTCTTGGAAACCAGTGATACAAGTATTAGCTTTTTTTGTATTGCCCTTCAGGTATCTGAAACTGTGTTTATATTTTCAGTCTATTTTGCTTGTTTTTATTGAGTGAATTCTACTGATCTCTTCTTAACTTCAATGATTTTGCCTTGTATCATCTCTGTGTTACTACTGAACCCATCCAGTGTTTTTTGTTTGTTTGTTTGTTTGTTTGTTTGTTTTCCAAGACAAAATCTTGCTGTGTCGCCCAGGCTGGAGTGTAGTGGCACAATCTTGGCTCACTGCCACCTCTGTAATTCAGTTTTTACATTTTTCAAGTCTATAAATTCCATTTTCTTTTTTTAAAAATAGCTTCCATTTCTTTGCTGAGACTTTCTATTGTTTCATTTGTTTCAATAATTCACAAGTACTTGTTGAACTATTTTTGTGATGTTCTTTAAGATGTTTGTTAGATAATTCTAATAATATATGGTTCATCTTGGCATTGCTGTCTGTTGATAGTTTTCCTCATTCATGTTGTGATTTTCCTCCTTCTTGGTATAATATATAATTTGCAATTGCATTTTGGACATTTTAGATATTATGAGATTCTAGGTCCTATAGCATTATTTTTTTTAAACAGGCAGTCCCCCTGTGCCTACTCCCTATTTACCTGGAAGAGCTACAACCTACTTGAGTACATTAATGCCTGTCTAGTACTATCTAGACCAAAAATTTTTTAAATTAATTCTATAGTCCAAGGTTAATAGATGTATTTAAAATTTCACTTTTGGCTTGGTGCGGCGGCTCACTCCTGTAATCCTAGCACTTTGGGAGGCCGAGGAGGCGGGAGGATCACCTGAGGTCAGGAGTTCGAGACCTGCCTAATCAACATGGAGAAACCCTGTCTCTACTAAAAATGCAAAATTAGCTGGGTGTGGTGACACATGCCTGTAATCCCACCTACTTGAGAGGCTGAGGCAGGAGAATCGCTTGAACCTGGGAGGCAGAGGTTGGGTGAGCCCAGATCATGCCATTGCACGGCAGCCTGGGCAACAAGAGTGAAACTCTGTCTCAAAAAAGAAAAAGAGAAATAGATAAATAAATAAAATTTCACTTCTATAATGTTTCTGAGGAGAAACGATCTGTCAGTAAAATAATAAAATTATTCCATTATAAAACTTTGGATGTTGATAATCGATATTCCCTTTTATAAAATTGGGGCTAATATCTATTTGGCTGGATTGTTATAATAAAGTAATGTATGTTAATCTGTGGCAGAGGGCCTAGAAATATAATATACTAAAAAATGTCTAATATTTTATTATTATTATTTGGAGATGGAATCTCTCTGTCCCCCAGGCTGGAACTCAATGGTGCAATCTCAGCTCACTGCAACCTCCGCCTCCCTGGTTCAAGCAATTCTCCTGCCTCAGCCTCCTGAGTAGCTGGGATTACAGGTGCATACCACCACGCCCAGCTAATTTTTTGTATTTTAGTAGAGACTGGGTTTCACTGTGTTGCCCAGGCTGCTGGTTTTGAACTCCTGAGCTCAGACAATCCACTCGCCTCAGCCTCCCAAAGTGCTAGGATTACAGGGGTGAACCACTACGCCCGGCCAAATATCTATTATTATTTGTGCTCTTTTAATTATAATAATATCCTCTTATAGAACTTTAAAAAATCTCTTCCTGGAGTTGAATTTAAATTTGGCCACAGTGACATTTGAATAAAGGAAGTCTTCTTTATCAGTAAAGAGTTGTTGAAAGATTTAGTGAACGATTTGCCAATCATAAAGTATCTTGTAGGAACCATAGTGCACAGTAAAAAAACAGTCAGTGTGTAAAAATGTCTCTTAGCACATATGCATCTCATACATTTAACAAGGACCACAAAATAACTAAAAATGGCCAAATTTTTATACTTGTTAAAACTGGCTGCTATTTACATGGGGCTTCATTATAATATTCTCCTTGCTTCTGTGAAAATTTCCATAATGAAATTTAAAATACTCCACTATTACGCAAACCAAGTAAAATAAAACATGAGCATTTTTGGTTTGTTGCGTTTTCCCTTTCTAGAGCCGCCTATCTGACTTGGTGGCTGGGTTAGCTCAGGGGAAGCTAAGTCTGGTTGTCTAATGACTTTGTAGGAAATAAAAGTGAGAAATTTAGGCCAGATGAGGGCAATGAAATAAAGCATCCCTTAGACCATATAGCTACTGCTTGGTGTCTGTGACTGCGTCACTGAAAATATAGACTTAATGCTGCTAGATCTTTTGAAAGACACTGTAAATCTGTATTTTTACGTAAACATTTTTAATATTTAAACATTGGCAAAATATATAAACTGTAAAAGAAATTACTGTGCTGTGTAAACAAATTACATTTGGGCCATACCTAGTTATATACGAAGTTAGAGAATAGTTCGTTTTTTTGAGATAAGTCTCACTCTGTGTCCCATGATGGAGTGCAGAGGTGCAATTGCAGCTCACTGCAACTTCTGCCTCCCGGGTCAAGCGATTTTCCTGCCTCAGCCTCCTGAGTAGCTGGGACTACAGGAGCGTGCAACCACATCCAGATATCTATCTATTTTTCTGTCTGTCTATCTATCTATCTATCTATCTATCTATCTATCTATCTATCTATGTATCTATATTGTATTTTTTAGTAGAGACGGGGTTTCACCATGTTAGCCAGAATGGTCTCGATCTCCTGACCTTGTAATCTGCCCACCTTGGCCTCCCAAAGTGTTGGGATTACAGGTGTGAGCCACTGCGCCCAGCCACCAATTGTTTTAATTTGGGCTGCTATAACAGTGTGCCATAGACTGGGCAGCTTAAACAACAGAAACTTATTTCTCACTTTTTTGGAGTCTGGAGGTCTGAGATGAGGGTGCCAGCATGACTGGGTTCTGGTGAGGGCACTCTCCTGAGTTGCAGACCACCAACTTCTCACTGTGTCTTTACATGGCACAAAGAGGTCAGGAGAGGTCTCTGGGATGCCCTTTATAAGGATACTCATTCCAGTCACAAGGACTCCATCCTCATGACTTAATCATTTTCCAAAGGGTCTAGCTCCCAGCACCAGCACATTGAGGATTAGGATTTCAACCTGTGAATTTTGGAAGGGACACAAACATTTAGTTTAACTATCTTTATTGAATATTTTTTTCAGTATTCATACATACAGAAATTAAAACAACCCAATATAAATTTCCATCACATTGTCAAATGATATAAAACAAACCCTAAAATTAATATGTTTTACTGTTTGTAAGAGTACAGACAACTGCATTGTAGATACAGTGTTAGAGTATAAAAGTACTTTGAAAGATCAGTTGGATGGTAGTTATCAAAAATATATCTATATAGAAGGCTGGGCATGGTGGCTCATGCCTGTAATCCCAGCACTTTGGGAGGCTGAGGAGGGTGGATCACTTGAGGTCAGGAGTTCAAGACCAGCCTGGTCAACTTGGCAAAACCCCATCTCTATTAAAAATACAAAAATTAGCTGGCCGTGTGGCGAGTGCCTGTAATCCCAACTACTCAGGATACTCACAAGGCTGAGGCACAAGAATCACTTGAACCTGGGAGGCAGAGGTTGTAGTGAGCTGAGATTGAGCCACTGCACTCCTGAATGAGACTGTCTCAAAAAAAGATAGATAGATGACAGATAGATAGATTAGATAGAGAGATAGACAGACAGACAGACTTTTGGACTACACAAGTCAATTTCCAGGAATCTAAAGAAAGATTTATGTGTATCACAGTAATATACATATAAGGATGTCACTTTTAGAGTTATTATAGAAAAAGATAAATGAAAATGCACTATATGTTTGTTAAGTAGGTGAGAGAGTCAGTGAATATGCTGCATCTAAATTATGTAATACTGAACAACAATTACTGGAAGAATGGGTATTATATAATAATGTTTTCACAAAATATTCCTTTTTGTTTTTAGAGATGACATCTCACTCTGTTGGAGTGCAGTGGCAGAACCATAGTCACTGCAGCCTCAAACTCTGGAGCTCAAGCTATCCTCCTACTTCACTCTCTGGAGTAGCTGAGACGAGAGGGGTATGCCACTATGCCTGGCTGATATTTAAAATTTTTTGTAGAGTTAAGGTCTTGCTTTGTTACCCAAGCTGGTCTTGAACATCTGCTTTCAAGTAATCACCTGCTTTGGCCTCCTAAAATTCTAGGATTCCAGGTGTGAGCCACCATGCCTGGCTACTATACTTTTATGTGTATGTGTGTTAGTTCTTAGCAAGAGAACTTAGATTACAGACAACAGAATTTTAGTATATGTTGCCTTTCAGATGGGAACTTGGAATGCAGAGGTGAGACAGCACTTTAACATTTTATAGCTATTGCATAAATCCTTTCCAATAAACATGTATTCATTAATTGCTATATAAATAGAAAAATAAACCAGGCACATTGGCCTGGGCCTGTAGTCCCAGTTAGTCGAGAGGCTGGGGCAGGAAGATTTCTTGAACCCAGGATTGTTTCTGGCAAGCCTGGGCAACATAATGAGAATGTGTCTCTTAAAAAAAAAAAAAGAAGGACAAAACTAAGTGAACCTAAAAAGTGGGGTTGTCATAGCAATGAAAGATAATTTTAAAATATTTAAAAATAAATATAAAAAGATAATTTAAAAATATTTAAAAATAAATCATTACTTCTTTGTTAAAAAGATTAAACTAATGTAGAAACCATGGTATTAAATTCAGTGAAATGATTTAAAATATAGCCCTATACTGAAATGATTTAAAATATCTTGTGTAACTGTTGGGATTCAGAGCTAAGACAGTCAGATGTGTGATCATAGCCAAGATTTGTATACGTAATCTCTACTGATAGCGTCTTACAAAAAACAGAAGACAATGAATGTAAAGTGCTTAGTATAGCCTCTGATACTTTGAGTGCATTCCCTACAAATATTATCCATTAGTATTATTCAACAGGGATTAAAGGTAGAGAACTCAATCAGGTAATTTGCTCAACCATCTCTGGATATATTTTTAAGGCTATATTTTAGGTCAGAAATTCTTGTTTTTTAGTAGGTCAATAATGACACAGTGATACTGGCTATTTGAAATGTATGTATTAATGATGATGGGTTTGTGGAACCCCCCCATACACATAATACTTTTTGTCTGCTGTTTTAGCATTGGATAGTTCTATAGCCTATATGCAAAAAATGGTAGTAAAGTATAATCTAATATTGAGATAAGTGACTTTGTGGCAGAACAAATTTCATCAGTTACTTCTCAGGATTTTTTTAAGTGTGTGAGATTATAATATTACCTTTAATAATGCAGATTTAGAGATAAGTCATAGTTTGGCCGTTGTAACCAATATTTATTCTTTGTCAGTTTCTCTGTGTCAGCCTTGTGTGGAAGACAGATAACACCCAAACTGAAACATAAATATGTCACCTGGTTATCTTAATAAACATCAGGCGAAAGTGTTCAAAAATGTACTTTGTCAATACATTTCCATCACTCCTGGGAAACCATCTGCTGAAAGGCCATTCTGGCTGAAGACAGTCAGAAAACCAAATATAATTCCATTTTCTTATTCAGAAAAGGTAAAACCACAAGTAATGACTGACACTGAAAGGAAAGATGATAGAAGTGACAAACACAGGCTGGGTAATCCCAATTACCCATCTGACCCACCTCTAATCCCAGTACTTTGGAAGGCTGAGGCAGGAGGATCACTTGAGTCCAAGAGTTCAAGACCAGCTTGGGCAACATAGTGAAACCCTATCTCTGCCAAAAAAAAAAAAAAAAAAAAAAAAAAAAAAAAAAAAATTGCTGGGTGCAGTGATGCACACGCACAGTTGAACTAGCTACTAGGAAGGCTGAGATGGAAGGATGGCTTGAGCCCAGGAAGTCAAGGCTGCAGTGAGCTGTGTTAGTACCACAGCACTCAAGCATGGGTGACAAAGTGAGACACTGTCTCTAAAAGAAAAAGAAATGGCAAACACAGAAGGGACTTCAGAGAGGATCTAGAACTCTTGTTGCACAACAACTTAAAGAGTTTTAATAATTGAAATTTCCTTAATATACATTGTTTTTATTCATGCAGAATATTTTACCATTTTCGATGTATAACTCTTGCCAAAGTAATCTCATTGCCAGTGAAAAAATGTGTTTACTCTCACCGTTCTGATTAAAGAAACCAATTTTATTATAATTAAAATCAAGAAATGTGTGAGTTTTAACATTTCATTTCCCTACTGCATTCTTTCCATTTTTAACTCTATTTTTTATTGATGAACTTAGAGCCTTTTTCTTAACTGATGTTTGGAAGCGGGCAATCACAAGAATCCCTCCAAAACAAGCTAGATTATGGTCAAGGGAAGATCGTCATTATTTGATTTTCTTTTTTTCAGGACATAGATTTAAAATGCCTCCTTCTATAAAAGGCACAGATTTGAAATACAGTATCTGCTAAGCCCTTGTTTTCTTCTGATGATTAGTTTCTGATTGAGAAAATTACAGATACCAGAGTATGTATTTGTTATATGTTAAGGTTATTCAAGTGAATTTATTTTTATTTATTCATGTTGAATTTGGTTTCTAGCTTTTTTAGTTGCTTGAAATTCAGGCCAATTTGTAATGTTGAGATATTTGTCTTTCTTTATTTCATATGCTTCCAAAGCAGCAAGTTATTTGGAAGGATATTGAATAATTCCAATGAAAAATTTGCAACAATATTTTTATTTTACATTTGTTACAATTTTTCATTTAATAACATTATAGTTTTATGTAGTTGCTGCAGTGTATTTCAGTTTCTAATGTAGTATGTTAATCATACTCAATATTCAAAACATGCTTGCTGAATGATAATCATAATAAACTACATTACACTTAAACTAGTTTTTGCTATTCTGTTAATTTTACTTATTTTTTCTTATAACTTTTATAATAGATACCTACTGCTAAAATATTATTTTCATCAGTTGGAACACTGAAATGACCCTTTGTTTTGCTAGACAGTATCTCCATCTACACGAATAAATACTATTCATAGAATCTAACTTAAGGACCCATATTTTCAAGAAAATCTTGTATTGTACAAAAAAAGCTCTTTTCAAGCCAGAAAATGAGATTGAGTGGTAGAGTCAAGGACCTGTAACTTGTGAGTTCACCATTGTATCTGGGAACTACCTGGTAACATGCCTTAACTGCCAGGATAGGGAATGAGTATGTCATATAACTTACTTAGAAGTCCTAGGCCGTGGAGAGCTGTATAAATTAAAATGAACATCTAGAATGACTGTTGGAAGCCAGAGCTATGCACAGAGCATCTGTATAATGTGCTCTGTGTGGTTGGCATTGCTAAACAGACAAGCTGTCACATTCTCTACTAGCTGATTATTCTAGGGCTCTTCCACTGTCAACCAAGGTAGAGGACATGGCAGTAGTCAAACCTCAAGGTGACAAAAACGTGAAGTTGTGTGTGAGCCCTGTATTAGAGGAGAATTTGCAAGGGTAGTAAGGGAGAGGCATCTCTTTTCACAGCACCTATATCATAATCCAAATGCATCCTTGGACTGAGAACATCCCTGTTAAAATAAAGGCACATTCTGTAATGACAGGGCCATTACTCAGTGAATCTATATCTTAACAAAATCAAAATCTCTAGAAAGTGTCAGATTAAATATTTATAAGCAAAACAAAAACAAATATTTCTAATACTGTAAGCATTTAATGGGAGAAATGAATAACATATTGTGAAATTCAACAAAGAATGTTACCACCAATTTAATTAACACAAAGCGTAAATGAATATATTTCAATTTATTAAAAAGGAAAAATAGTATATTTTAGTTATTTAGAAAAAGGCATTATATGTGTTGCTTATTCTAATGAAGAAGGAAATTTGTTTTTAATTTTTATAAATATTTTCTTTTTAAGCAAAAAATGATAATCCTTAAATGGCAGGTGTATGGCTGTAGGAGACAGTCTATCAATTATGGCTATTTGGTGCCACCTAGTGGTAAAGGACTTTTTAAAAATCAATTTGTGTTATTTCTACTTTTAGAAAATTTGTAGTGAAAAATAATTTATAGAAGGCTGAACGGCCGCCTAAAAGAGATACAAATTAAGACAGAATTCATTTTATACCCATAGACATTAACTGAAATTGGCTGTTACACTCAACGTTGGAGTGACATCTGGTTTGACTGAGATAGAATGCTAAAAGAGCTGACTTGGGGTGGACAGCTTTTTACTCTATTCTATTTTTATTTTTCAGTTGGTTAATTGGCTTCTAAAGTCATGGCTATAGATATAAGATTGATGTAAAGTTAGAGATGATATACTATCGCATAATTACTATAATATTATCGACATAATAAATGACATACTTGTGTCATTCTGTGGCCGTAGTGAAACTAATATATGCCTAATAACATACAGAAGACTTAAAAGTGCCAGATATTATTTTTAGAATTCAGGATGGGCATGCCAAATTTAGTGACCATACCATTAATAGCCTCCTGACCGAGCTCTTATTTTTTTTTTTAAGAGAACCTGTTCCAGTCACGGATGCCAGAAGGAGCAGATGCACAAACCATCGGCCATCCCTGGGGTACAGTTCATTGAACCTGAGTGAGTTGTAGGCAGATATAGAGATAATCTTATTCTCCCTTCTAGCCTTTTGTGGTGGGGACATGAAGAGGCTAAATCAGATGAATGATGATAGTATGTTTAGCATGAATATTCATTATAAGCCAAGATTGAAGCCAATACAATGGAATGTCAAAGCCATTTTCAAATTATAGAATCCATGAAGAAACAGAATAAGGCAATCTTTAGAGAAGTCAGAATACTGAGGCCATATGTGGAGAAAATCAAAGATGAGAGAACCTATAATTTATGAAAGAAAGGAGTAATCTTCATTTTTGACTTTCAATGTCGGTCTTCCCAGGCCCCAGCTTTTTGCTCTGTTTCTTATTCTTGGTTGTCCCTGATAATGCCTTCCAATGACTGCCTTCTTCCATGACCAAGAGGTTTTTGATTCTTTCAACCAAATGATTCCACACTGTAAAGTTACGTTTCAAATTGGTGAAAGTGATTTCATCAAATGGGAATGATATCTTTCATAAAATATTTATGAATATCAACTTGTAACCAGGTATAGAATATTTGACCGAAATTTTTATGTTACACTGAATTTTAAATCCTGAATTTGGCTTTTGATAATATTTCATAAGTGTGTATTTTTCTCCTGTATTTCCTATTCAGCAAGTACCTATTGCTGCCTCATAGAAGTATTTTGGTGTAGAGTGTGTGATGTGCACTGCTGTTTCTGGCATGGGTTTCCAGAAGTCCTACATTGGCTGGGTTTGTGTTGTGGATGGATATAGAATTATATGCACAAACCCATGTTTGGAGAAGCGTAAAGTGAGACAGACTTATCTAGAGACACATAAATACCATAAAGTGAAGAAGAGAGAGACTTGTCAGACTGAGAGCAGAGACGTAGTTAAGTCTGACTTCTTGATAGTATGCTGGGGATGGAGAGGGACCAGGGAACATAGACCTGAAGGTAGAAATGGCTGTCTTCTCTGTCCAGGCAGTGGGGACCATATGATGCCACAAAGAGTTCTATTAATAATACCTCAAAAGAAGTAGCGAAAAGGATCTGGAATGTGCAGAGCCACGTGGCCAGGAAGAAAGACCTGTGCTTATGACCAAAGCCAGATGGACCCCTTTCCCTCATATTTGATCCTGTATAAGATCCTAGAACCATGCTATAACTCTGGAAAAATTTCAGGAAGAGTTAAGTATTCAAGACCTAAGAAGAATGGGGGCCAGAAACCAGAAATGAAGTTATACAGAACAGGAGTTATTGGACTCTTAGATGCATGAGCTGAAATTCTGATACATAATTCTAAAATATGAAGTGTTTCAGTGCTATTTCATATTGACCAATATTTACATTAATTTTAGAAACACATTAAGAAAGCTTTTAGTTCCTGTTTTAGGGGTTTCTCTAAAAAACGGTTTGCTTCAGGATCACCCAAGTACTTATTAAAACAAACAGATTTTTTAGGCTGTACCCCAGATGCACTGCTTCTGTAGGATCAGGGCTTAGGGGAAACGATTTGAAAGAAGTGCCCAGGTTCTTCAGATTTGTAGCCAGATGAGTGTAGCCCTCAAAATGACTCCATGTTTCAATCAATATTATTAAAGCCTTGTTAGGTTAACTATGGTTCATTTGGAGACCGTTTTAGGTAAGAGAATAAGTTATCATTTTTACTAAATTTGCTCTAAAAAACCTTTGTGTAAAAGGATGCATACTTAATCTCAATTGTTAAGGACAATAGTTATATAGTGATCAGTCCACATAATAGTTATGGACTTCCCTGACATAAAATTATTTCTGCACTAAAAACTTCTTTGAAGCATCTAAACAAGGTAGATGTGGCCACTCCTCAGTTGTGAGTTTTCCCTTTTATCCTATAATTGACCTTTTCCCAATTTTAGGATCTGAGGGACAGGGAAGATGAGGTGTTATTGGTGGCTCTAGCCCTTCCCCTCACTTATCTTTCAGAGTTGTGGGTAGGAACTGGACCACACAAAAGATTTGAGAGGTACTACTGGATCAAGAATATCTTTGGTACCAGAATATCAACATGCATATCTTAGTTTTTAACTATATTACTAATTTAAGATAATTTTTTTCAAGATGGGCATAAGTCAAGTAGAGAAAAAGATAGAGCAGATAACATCACTCTTACTCCTCAAAATTAGCACAGTGGTAGAGATGAATTTACTTGAAAGGAGCTTTTAACTCATGTAATGTAAAATAAAGGTAGAGCATACAAATACTTTTGGGTATCACAGAGCAGGGGTAGGTGAGGCCAAACTTGAGTCACTGCCCTGGAGAGGGCAGAAAGTTAGTACAGGCAGTAATCTCAGCATGGACTTCTGGACAGTTCAGGCACAGCATGAGGCCGATTTAGTAGAGCACGTGGATGACAAATGGTGACAAAACTAAGCTTAGTCTTTCAAATGTTTTCTCTAATGATAGGGACTGATTCTTCTCTGAGTTTTCTCATGCTTCTATTTAGAATATCTAGAAGGAGCTTGCTAGGGTCTAAATGTTGGTACTCCCCAAAATTCGTATCTTAATACCTAATCAGCAATAGTATAGTATTAAGAGGTGATGCCTTTGGGAGTGATTAATTCATGAGAGCTCCACTCTCATGAATAGGATTAGTGCCTTTGAAAAAGGGATTGAATAAAGCTATCTTGTCCTTCTGCCTTTTGAGGACACAGCAACAAGGCACCATCTGTGACACAGAGAGCAAGGCTTCATCAGACACTGAATCTGCCTGAGCCTTGATCTTGGACTTCCTTGACTCCAAAACAGTGAGGAATAAACTGCTTCTATTTATAGATCACCCAGTCTTAGGTTTGCTGTTATAGTTTTTCAGATGGACTAAGACAGTGCCCAGTGAAAATCGCTAAATTAAGTAGAGTATAAGAAATCCCAGAAAACCCTGGGTGTGGCAGCTCACACTGGTAATTCCAGCACTTTGGGAGGTCAAGGCAGACAGATCACTTCAAGTTAGGAGCTCGAGACCAGCTTTGCCTACATGGTGAAATCCCATGTCTACTAAAAATACAAAAATTAGCTGGGTGTGGTGATGCACACCTGTAATCCCAGATACTCAGGGGACTGAGGCAGAGGAATCACTTGAAATGGGAAGTGGAGGTTACAATGAGCTGAGATCGCACCACTGCACTCCAGCCTGACCAATGGAAAGAGTGAGACTGTCTCAAAAACAAAAACAAAATAAAAAGAAAAAAAAAGAAATATTAGAAGATCTCATCTCCATGAGCCTAAGGTAAATAGAAAGTAGCAGTAGTTCTGGGACTCTTCCCCTGGCTTCCAGTTCTGATCCAGCAGCCTTTGCTTGTTTTTGTATGGCCGTTCACATCATTTTATTGACATCCTAGGCATTACTTAGGCATTTGAGATACAAAGATGCAAAACCCAGTTTCTGTCCTCAACAAACACATGAACCAAAAATTCCAATATAACTTCATACATATTATGCCAGAGTGATACACAAAGACATCAAAGACCAACTTGAGATTTCTAAGGAAGTTCTTTGGGAGAGATGGTGAACAAAGCTGAATTTGGGAATTGGTGTGATAACAAATGAAAAAACCACATTCTAGGAGATGAAAACATACAAAGTAAGGGATGGGAATGTGATGCCACATGGTGTAAGTGAGGAACACACTCAAGCAAGGGCAGATGATGAATGATGAGGGCGCAAGGCACTGGCAAAAAGAATAGAGAAAGTGGCTCTGAGAAAAATTTAGAAGGTGAAGTTGGTGGGCATTCATACTTGGTTGTATATGAGGAGAAAGGGAACTCTTTTTTTTTTTTTCCCCCGAGACGCTCTTGTTACCAAGGCTGGAGTGCAATGGCGCGATCTCGGCTCACCACCTCCTGGGTTCAGGCAATTCTCCTGTCTCAGCCTCCTGAGTAGCTAGGATTACAGGCACGTGCCACCATGCCCAGCTAATTTTTTTGTATTTTTAGTAGAGACAGGGTTTCACTGTGTTGACCAGGATCGTCTCGATCTCTTGACCTCGTGATCCACCCGCCTCGGCCTACCAAAGTGCTGGGATTACAGGCTTGAGCCACCGCGCCCGGCAGGGAACTCTTAAGATATCTCAAGATTCTTGTTTTACAGATTGGGTAAAAGATGGCCTTATATAGTCAGGAAATACCTGTAGGCAAGAAGGAGATTTAAGATAAAGATAAAACATGTTAAATGAATTGCATTTGAGGTGCCTATGGGACATTTATTTGGCTGCAGAAAGCAAACCATTGGATATGAATCTCTAGAGTTTTAAATAAATGTCAGTGCTTCAGATACACATTTGGAGATTTCAGTCACACTGGTGGCAGTTAAAAACATGGGAGAGAGTGATTTCGTTCAAAGAGGTTTAGAATGAACAAGAGCAGTGGGCAAAGTGAGAACATCTCCATTTATGGGAGAGTAGAGTATGTAGTTGTAGTGTGAGAGGTCACACACTGGCTGCAGGTATAACTCATATGATTCATCTGGCCATTATTGCCTTGGATGACCTTGACTTGGTTTGTCCTTGCTAGTTGACTGCCTGCTTCTAAACTCACTGGCTTCACAGGCCTTGGGCATAAGAATCTCGGGGTACTTGTTTCTCCTATTCCTTACATACATGTTAGCTTGAGTCTTGACTACTTTATTTGGCTCCATCTTGCTTTTAATTCATTACATATAGAACCACTGGCATCAGTCTATTGACTTCTGAGAAACACAGTGAAGACACATGGTGGAATGCTGTGATTTGTAATTTTTTTTGTTTTTTACCAGTAGGATAAATGTTTCATATGAGCTCTAGTAAATGAAAGTTAAATCAAGAACCCTGGAGCTTTATGGAGCACAGTTAGACACTGCTATAGGGTCAATAATGTGTACTTTATGAAAGCAGGGTTTAAACCCTAATTCTATGACTCACTGGCTATATATTTGTCTTCTGAAAGATTGCTTACTCTTTATGAGCCTTATATTCTTCAGTTATAAAACATATAACTTCATGGGCTTGTTGGCATCAGATGAGATAATGTGTCAATGCAAAACACAAAGGGCATAGGACTCTCAAAAAATGATAACTTTCTTGCTTTTGCCACAGGTAGGCCTTGATAGACAATTGATGGAACCAAAATAAAATCATAGAATTCATGCAAAAGGGTTGAGAATGGGTTGAGAACTATCTAATACAACCTCCCCAGGGAGTTCCTTTCAGCATGTCCGCATTAGATGGTAACTGCCTGAAGATTTCTTAGAGACTCGGTGCTCTTTTTTCATCCCCTGTTTTGGTGATAGATTCTGTTTCACTTATCTACACCTCAGACTGAGTAAAAAATCTGACCCATTATTCTAAGATTTATTCTTTGGAACAATATATATTATGTAGGCATTCAAGTTTTAATGGTAATTATTCAAGTTTTAAAGCCAGGTTACCAAGAGTTAGATAAATTAGGATCTTGTGTTGGTTAGAAGATATATGAACTTACTCATTTCTGCGTGTATGTGTATGTGTATGTGTAGAGAGACAACACCAGTCAAGATATATATGAAAATGTAAAAGGGGTTCATTGTGTATTGGTATTATAAAAACATTTCTTCTTGATAAAAACTTCATGAAATGACCTTTTCATTTAATAAATGTACTTTCACAGACATGATCTGTTTTTGGTCTTGATCCTCTTAACAATTGTTAAAGATAGGAAGGGAAGATGTTATCTTTATTCGACACTCTTACGGAGACACAGATGCTCACTCACATACCCACTCCACACCCATGCCCCTCCCAACCTGAAACTCAGAGGGATGAAATTATTTTCTCAGAGTGACTCGGAGGTTTATTGGGAATGGTAGAAGAAAAATTAAATTCAGATCTTCTAACTCTTCTTCTCCCCACACCTTTTGTTTTGTTTTGTTTTGTTTTGTTTTGTTTTAGTCAGAATGTCCCTATTCCCTCAGCTCTGTGGTTTTTGACATAACTTACAGGCTTCCTATCATTTGGGTCATTATTCCCTGAATGCATTCCTGTTTGTTAACTTTCTAATTAAAATGAGGTATCTAGATCTGTGCATAATAGTAAGGTGTCATCTGAAAAGCACATAACACAGCTTATTACCTTTCTTAATTAGGACATTATACATTTATTAAATCAAGACATAATACTTTTATTAAATATGCGTGCATTTCAACTAATTTAAAACAATATTTTATATTTTCATTATGAAATTGGTAAATGTTCACTGTGGGACATTTGAGAAGTACAGACCAGGAGGCAAAAAATCAGTCATGTATCACCCGTAGTTCCTCTACCCAAGATAACTTCTTTAAATAGTGCGTTTTGTGATTTTCCCGACTAGAAAAGACGCTCTGTGGGGACAATATTTTGATTTATTTTATTCAATATTCATCCCATGCCAAGATCGTTACTTGGTCTATTTGTAGGCACTTAATCAAATTTGTTGAGTGATTGAATAAAATATTTGTATATATACTTAGATTTTTAGTATACAAGGGGACCTAGAAAATTTTGTGTTTTGACTTTTGCCGGCTTATATTGTTACTGATAGTATTTGAATTTTTATGTTATCATAAATTCTGTCATCATAATGATTGCATAATACTCTATTGAATGAATATACTGTCCTTTTATTGGAGATTAGGTTGTTTTTTGTATTTTGCTTCAATAACAAATAATGTTATCAGAAACATCTCTGTGCATATTTTTATAATTTTTCAGAAAGATCTTTTTCATGTACTTTCAAAGTGAAATTATTGGTTTAAAGATGTGAACAGTTCGGAAGAAGCATTCCTATTACTTAGTTACATATAGTTACATTCCTATTACACAGCTATATATAGTTAGAGTATATATTGAATTTGTGGTCATCCACTGTCATTAAACATTCAGCTATTTTTTACTTCAAAGTTTGCGTATATGTGCTTTAGCTCTGTTATGCGGGTACTCTGAATTCATCTTACTGTACAATCCTTGTTTATATTTTCTCCTACTTTGCAATAGCAAGCACTTATATCTTTCTGGTCAGAATTAAGTAGCAGTTCCACTCTTTGCTTCTACTACCTTCTGAGAGATGAGATTGTCAGCAAGAGAAGTTAAGAATTTGTCTGATGCTCAGCTTTTTAGCATAATGAGATTTCTAGCAGATGTCTTTATAGTGGAACTGCCCCATTAATGCTATATTTTTTTCTCTGTGACAGATTTTTAATCTGTGTTAAGAAAGCAATGTCCATATCTTTTGTCAGGCTGGGCAGTCTCTTACAGGCTGTTACACTGTATTCCTATAGTTTCTGTCTCTTCAAATGGCTTTTATCTTTACCCATCCATGTATTTCCAAATGGAAACTATACTGGTTCAAAACAAAGCATAAATATTTTTCATAAAAACAAAAACATAATGTATATTTAGATCTAATTTTAGAGGTCATACACCTCAGTTATAGAAATCCTAGGAATGCTAAAAAGTATAAAGAAGAAACCCCCAAGTAATCCCCAAATCTTACAGTTTTAGAGATTGTATCTACTAACATTTTGCCATATTTTATCTAGATCTCTCTCTCTCTCTCTCTCTCTCTCTCTCTCTCTCGTCTCTCTCTCTCTCTCTCTCTCTGTGTGTGTGTGCGAGCGTGCACGTATGTGTGTGTGTGCTGGGTATAGCTAACTATATGTGCAACTTTAACCTTGAGATTATATTTAATATTTATGATAAGCATTTCCCTAAAACTGTAACAACTTTGAAAAAAGGCTCATTTAATTCAGGCTATAGTTAATTTAACCATGTTCCTGCATTTTTATTTGTTGCAGTTTGTCCCTAACAAAGGTAATTTTTCCACAAATATCTTAGTATATAAATCTGCATATACACCTGTGATAAGCTCCCCCAGATAGATTCCTAGATATAGAATTACATAGAGAATATGCTGCATTATTTTAAGCTGTGTCTCTATGTTCCTATATTTCTACACTCTGGTCAACACTGAGTTTTTGTAATCTTTGTTAATTTTATAGGTGAAATTGATGTTTTACAGTTTTAATACTCATTTGTTACTGAGGATAATTTTTTTAATCTTTTAGGCCACTTTTATATTTTCTTAATTTTAGATATGTTATCTTTACTTGCTCCTCCCATGTAGGGACCAGGTATTTCATTCTATTTATTTATATTTTTTTTCTTTCAATTAGGTAGTTTTAAACTTAGTTTGTTTTATAAAATTAATTCATATATATATATATATTTAAAATCAAATGTAATGAGGCTTATAACCAAGAACAGTAGCCCTAGGCTTACTCCTGTCCTCTAACAATTCCATTTTTTCAGAGGCATTCACTTTCAACCATCTTAGCTGTTCATCTGCTATTTCTTCCATATTTCTGAAGAACATGCTAAGACAGTTAATTAAAATATTTTACATGTAGATATTATTGACTTATTATGAGATTATCTGTCTTATAAATTCCCCACACCCACAGATACGTATTTCCTCTCCACCCTACCACTCAAATATTGTTATGACACAATTTCTTTTTTTTTCTTTTTTTTTTTCTGTGTGATCTTTATTTTTTTATTTTTATTTTTTTGGATACAGGATCTCACTGTCACCCAGGCTGGAGTGCAGCAGCACCGTCATGGCTTACTGCAGCCTCACCTTTTCTGAGTTCAGGTGATTCTCGAACCTCAGCCTCCTGATTAGCTGGAACAGCAGCTAATTTTTGTTTTTGTTTTCTTTACTTTATTGGTATTTTGTTTTTGTAAAGATGGGTTTTGCCACGTTGGCTGGGTTGATCTTGAACTCCTGAGCTCAAACAATCCTCCTGCCTCCACCTCCCAAAGTGCTAGGATTATAGGCATGTGCCAGCGTGCTTGGCCAATCTTTAAAGGGAGTAAGTTGGATCATGTTACTTAGCTGAAAACCCGTCACTGGTTTTTCCAACACATTTAGCATAAAATCCAAAGTCCTTAGTGTGGCCTGGGAGGAGCTGGCTCCTGATATTTACCTTGCCTGGCATCACTCGCCTGCTCTGCTTTGCTCACTCTGCTCGTGCATACTGGGGTTCAGCTTTCAAACACGCTGCACGCAATCCCACCTTGCAGCCTTTGCAGGTGCTGTTTCCTTGACCAGGAAGGTCTTTCCTCCAAGATATCTGCATGGCCCTCTTGTTCATTTCATTCAGGACTCCCCTCAAATGTTACTTTATTTGGGGAGACATTCCTGATTCCTGATCATCATATCAAGAATAACATCTCCCGTCACTTGTCTTTTTTTTTTTTTTTTTTTTTTTTTGAGGCGGAGTCTAGCTCTGTAGCCCAGACTGGAGTGCAGTGGTGCAATCTCGGCTCACTGCAACCTCTACCTCCTGGGTTCAAGCGATTTTCCTGCCTCAGCCTCCCAAGTAGCTGGGACTACAGGTGCCCGCCACCATGCTCAGCTAATTATTGTATTCTTAGTAGAGATGGGGTTTCACCATGTTGGCCAGGCTGCTCTCAAACTACTGAACTTGTGACCTGCCTGCCTCGGCCTCCCAAAGTGCTGGGATTATTTATAGGCATGAGCCACTGCACCCAGCCACTTCTATCTTCTTAATGTATCTTGCCATATTAGATACTTGGCACTTACCATATACCCTCTGGATATATTTAGCATCTTTACATTCTCTGAAAGGCCTCAGAGCATTTAGTGTATGGCATAAAATAGGTAAATAATGGTAATACTTATTACTATTCATTTTGTTATTACAGACAGTGCTGTGTGAATTTTAAATCCTTTCATGAGGAAAGGTTTTTTTTTAGGCTGGGCAATGTGGCTCATGCCTATAATCCCAGCACTTTGGGAGGCCAAGGCGTGTGGATCACCTGAAGTCAGGGGTTCAAGACCAGCCCGGCCAACTTGGTGAATCTCTGTCTCCACTAAAAATGTAAAATTTAGCCAGGAGTGGTGGAGTGACCCTGTAGTCCCAGCTGCTTGGGAGGCTGAGGTGGGAGGATTGCTTGAACCCAGGAGTCAAAGGTTACAACGAACCAAGATCACACCACTACACCCTAGCCTGGATGACAAAGTGAGACTCTGTGTCAAATAATAAAAAAGTGATTTTTTTTTCTTTTTGGTAGAGCTGGGGTCTTGCTATGTTGCCTAGGATGGTCTCAAACTCTTGGGTTCAAGCAGTCCTCCTACCTTGGCCTCTCAAAGTCCTGAGATTACAGGTGTGAGGTACCATGGAAAACCAAGAAAAGGTTTTAATAGTCGGAAATTATATAGCTACAGTTTATGGAGCATAACTATGTGCCCACAGGTGCTAAGCTGTTTTTTTCTTTTTCAACTGTTTCTTTTTTTTTTTTTTTATTGCATTTTAGGTTTTGGGGTACATGTGAATAACATGCAAGACTGTTGCATAGGTACACACATGGCAGTGTGGTTTGCTGTCTTCCGTCCCCTCAACTGTATCTGTCATTTCTCCCCATGCTATCTCTTCCCACCTCCCCACCCCCCCGTCCCTCCCCCATTTCCCCTCAACGGACCCCAGTGTGTAGTGCTCCCCTCCCTGTGTCCATGTGTTCTCATTGTTCAACACCCACCTATGAGTGAGAATATACAGTGTTTGATTTTCTGCTCTTGTGTCAGTTTGCTGAGAATGATGGCTTCCAGATTCATCCATGTCCCTACAAAGGACGTGAACTCATCGTTTTTGATGGCTGCGTAATATTCCATGGTGTATATGTACCACATTTTCCCTATCCAGTCTATCATCGTTGGGCATTTGGGTTGGTTCCAGGTCTTTGTTATTGTAAACAGTGCTGCAATGAACATTCGTGTGCACGTGTCCTTGTAGTAGAATGATTTATAATCCTTTGGATATATACCCAGTAATGGTATTGCTGGGTCAAATGGGATTTCTATTTTTAGGTCCTTGAAGAATCGCCACACTGTCTTCCACAATGGTTGAATTAATTTACATTCCCACCAACAGTGTAAAAGTGTTCCTATTTCTCCACATCCTCTCCAGCATCTGTTGTTTCCTGATTTTTTAATGATCGCCATTCTAACTGGTGTGAGATGGTATCTCAATGTGGTTTTGATTTGCATTTCTCTGATGACCAGTGATGATGAGCATTTTTCCATATGTTTGTTGGCCTCCTGTATGTCTTCTTTTGTAAAGTATCTGTTCATATCCTTCGCCCATTTTTGAATGGGCTTGTTTGTTTTTTTCTTGTAGATCTGCTTTAGTTCTTTGTAAATTCTGGATATCAGCCCCTTGTCAGATGGGTAGACTGCAAAAATTTTTTACCATTCTGTTGGTTGCCGATTCACTCTACTGACTGTTTCTTTTGCTGTGCAGAAGCTATGGAGTTTGATTAGGTCCCATTTGTCTATTTTGGCTTTTGTTGCCATTGCTTTTGGCGTTTTGGTCATGAAGTCCTTGCCTACACCTATGTCCTGAATGGATTTGCCTAGATTTTCTTCTAGGGTTTTTATGGTGTTAGGTCTGATGTTTAAGTCTTTAATCCATCTGGAGTTAATTTTGGTGTAAGGTGTCAGGATGGGGTCCTGTTTCTGCTTTCTGCACATGGCTAGCCAGTTTTCCCAACACCATTTATTAAACAGGGAGTCCTTTCCCCATTGCTTGTTTTTGTCAGGTTTGTCGAAGATCAGATAGTTGTGGGTATGTTGTATTTCCTGTGAGGCCTCTGTTCTGTTCCATTGGTCTATATCTCTGTTTTGGTACCAGTACCATGCTGTTTTTATTACTGTAGCCTTGTAGTATAGTTTGAAGTCTGGTAGTGTGATGCCTCCTGCTTTGTTCTTTTTGCTTAGAATTGACTTGGCTATGCGGGCTCTCTTTTGGTTCCATATGAAGTTTAAGGTGTTTTTTTCCAGTTCTGTGAAGAAGGTCATTGGTAGCTTGATGGGAATAGCGTTGAATCTGTAAATTACTTTGGGCAGTATGGCCATTTTCACGATGTTGATTCTTCCTAACCATGAACATGGAATGTTTCTCCATCTGTTTGTATCCTCTCTTATTTCGTTGAGCAATGGCTTGTAGTTCTCCTTGAAGAGGTCCTTTATGTTCCTTGTTAGTTGTATTCCTAGGTATTTTATTCTCTTTGTAGCAATTGTGAATGGCAGTTCGTTCTTGATTTGGCTCTCTTTAAGTCTATTACTGGTGTATAGGAATGCTTGTGATTTTTGCATGTTGATTTTGTATCCTGAGACTTTGCTGAAGTTGTTTATCAGTTTCAGGAGATTTTGGGCTGAGATGATGGGGTCTTCCAGATATACAATCATGTCATCTGCAAATAGAGACAATTTGATTTCCTCCTTTCCAATTTGGATACCCTTATTTCTTTTTCTTGCCTGATTGCTCTGGCTAGAACTTCCAGTACTATATTGAATAGGAGAGGTGAGAGAGGGCATCCTTGTCTAGTGCCAGATTTCAAAGGGAATGCTTCCAGTTTTTGCCCATTCAGTATGATATTGGCTGTTGGTTTGTCGTAAATAGCTTTTATTGTTTTGAGATACGTTCCGTCAATACCTAGTTTATTGAGGGTTTTTAGCATAAAGGGTTTTTGAATTTTGTCAAAAGCCTTCTCTGCATCAATCGAGATAATCATGTGGTTTTTGTCTTTGGTTCTGTTTATGTGGTGAATTACGTTTATGGACTTCCATATGTTGAACCAGCCTTGCATCCCCGGGATGAATCCTACTTGATCATGGTGGATGAGCTTTTTGATATGCTGTTGCAATCGGATTGCCAGGATTTTATTGAAGATTTTTGCATCTATGTTCATCATGGATATTGGCCTGAAATTTTCTTTTCTTGTTGAGTCTTTGCCGGGTTTTGGTATCAGCATGACGTTTGTCTCGTAAAATGATTTGGGAAGGATTCCCTCTTTTTGGATTGTCTGGAATAGTTTCAGAAGGAATGGTATCAGCTCCTCCTTGTATGTCTGGTAGAATTCAGCTGTGAACCCATCTGGACCTGGGCTTTTTTTGGGTGGTAGGCTCTTTATTGCTGCCTCGACTTCAGACCATGTTATTGGTCTATTCAGGGTTTCGGCTTCTTCCAGGTTTAGGCTTGGGAGGATGCAGGTGTCCAGGAATTTATCCATTTCTTCCAGGTTTACTAGTTTATGTGCATAGAGTTGCTTGTAATAATCTCTGATGATGGTTTGGATTTCTGTGGAATCTGTGGTGATATCCCCTTTATCATTTTTTATTGCATCAATTTGGTTATTCTCTCTTTTCTTTTTTATTAATCTGGCTAGTGGTCTGTCTATTTTGTTGATCTTTTCAAAAAACCAGCTCCTGGATTTATTGATTTTTTGAAGAGTTTTTTGTGTCTCTATTTCCTTCAGTTCTGCTCTGATCTTAGTTATTTCCTGTCTTCTGCTAGGTTTTGAGTTTTTCTGATCTTGCTTCTCTAGCTCTTTCAATTTTGATGACAGGGTGTCAATTTTAGATCTCTCCTTTCTTCTCATGTGGGCACTCATTGCTATATATTTTCCTCTAGAGACTGTTTTAAATGTGTCCCAGAGATTCTGGTATGTTGTGTCTTCGTTCTCATTGGTTTTGAAGAACATCTTTATTTCTGCCTTCATTTCATTGTTTATCCAGTCAACATTCAAGAGCAAGTTGTTCAGTTTCCATGAAGCTGTGCGGTTCTGAGTTGGTTTCTGCATTCTGAGTTCTAACTCGATTGCACTGTGGTCTGAGAGACTGTTTGTTATGATTTCTGTTCTTTTGCATTTTCTGAGTAGTGATTTATTGCCAATTATGTGGTCAATTTTAGAGTAGGTGTGATGTGGTGCTGAGAAGAATGTATATTCTGTGGATTTGGGGTGGAGAGTTCTGTAAATGTCTATTAGGTTTGCTTCTTCCAGGTCTGAGTTCAGGTCCTGGATATCCTTGTTGATTTTCTGTCTGGTTCATCTGTCTAATATTGACAATGGGGTGTTAAAGTCTCCCACTATTATTGTGTGGGAGTCTAAGTCTCTTTGTAAGTCATTAAGAACTTGCCTTATGTATCTGGGTGCTCCTGTATTGGGTGCGTATATATTTAGGATCGTTAGCTCTTCTTGTTGCAGTGATCCTTTTACCATTATGTAATGTCCTTCTTTGTCTCTTTTGATCTTTGTTGCTTTAAAGTCTATTTTATCAGAGATGAGAATTGCAACTCCTGCTTTTTTTTGCTCTCCATTTGCTTGGTAGATCTTCCTCCATCCCTTTATTTTGAGCCTTTGTGTATCCCTGCATGTAAGATGGGTTTCCTGGATACAGCACACTGATGGGTTTTGGCTTTTTATCCAGTTTGCCAGTCTGTGTCTTTTGATTGGGGCATTTAGTCCATTGACATTTAGGGATAGTATTGTTATGTGTGAATTTGATACTGTCATTTTGATGCTACCTGGCTGTTTTGTTGGTTAGTTGATGCAGCTTCTTGATTGTGTTGATGCTCTTTTACCATTTGGTATGTTTTTGGAGTGGCTGGTACTGGTTGTTCCTTTATATGTGTAGAGCCTCTTTCAGGAGTTCTTGTAGAGCAGGTTGGGTGGTGATGAAATCTCTGAGTGCTTGCTTGTTCACAAAGGATTTTATTTTTCCTTCACTTATGAGGTTTAGTTTGGCTGGATAGGAGATTCTGGGTTGAAAGTTCTTTTCTTTAAGGATGTTGAATATTGGCCCCCAATCTCTTCTGGCTTGTAGGGTTTCTGCTGAGAGATCTGCTGTGAGTCTAATGGGCTTCCCTTTGTGGGTAACTTGACCTTTTTCTCTGGCTGCCCTTAGCATTTTCTCTTTCATTTCAACCCTGGTGAATCTGACGATTATGTGTCTTGGGGTTGCTCTTCTTGAGGAATATCTTTGTGGTGTTCTCTGTATTTCCTGGATTTGAATACTGGTCTGCCTTGCCAGGTTGCGGAAGTTTTCCTGGATAATATCCTGAAGAGTATTTTCCAGCTTGGATTCATTCTCTTCATCACATTCAGGTACACCTATCAGATGTAGATTGGGTCTTTTCACATAGTCCCACATTTCTTGAAGACTTTGTTCATTCCTTTTTGCGCTTTTTTCTCTGTTCTTGCCTTCTCTTTTTATTTCATTGAGTTGATCTTCGACCTCTGATATCCTTTCTTCTGCTTGGTCAATTCGGCTGTTGAAGCTTGTGCATGCTTCACGAAGTTCTCGTGTTGCGTTTTTCAGCTCCATCAATTCACTTATAATCCTCTCTATGTTGTCCATTCTCATTAGCATTTCGTCCAATCTTTTTTCAAGGTTCCTATTTTCTTTACATTGGGTTAGAACATGTTCTTTTAGCTCACTGTAGTTTCTTACTACCCACCTTCTGAAGTCTGATTCTGTCATTTCATCACCCTCCTTCTCCATCCGGTCTGGTTCCCTTGCTGATGAGGAGTTGTGATCCCTTTTAGGAGGAGAAGTGTTCTGGTTTCGGGAGTTTTCATCCTTTTTGCGCTGGTTTCTTCCCATTTTTGTGGGTTTATCCACTTGTTGTCTTTGTAATTACTGTCTTTCAGATTGGGTCTCTGAGTGAGCTTCTAGTTCGTGGATGCTGAAGTTACTTCTTCTTCTTTTTTTTTTTTTTTTTAAGCTTTCCTTCTAACAGTCTGGCCCCTCTGCTGTAGGACTGCTGAGGTCCTCTCCAGGCCCTGCTTGCCTGGGGGTCACCTGCAGCAGCTGCAGAACAGTAAGGGTTGCTGCCAGTTTCCTCTTCTGCTATCTTTGTCCCAGAAGGGTGCTCTCCTACTGTCAGTCCGTTCTCTCCTTTATGAGGTGAGTCTTTGGATCTATGGGGGTCAGGGAGCTACTTGAGGGGACAGTGTATCTTTTACTGGGGCTTAAGTCCTGAGTTGTGAGCTCCGTTGTTCGTTCAGAGCTGCTGTGCAGGTATGTTTAGGTCTGCTGCAGCTGAACTCATAAAGCATTTTTTGTTCCCAGGTGCTCTGTCCCAGGGAGTTGGAGCTTTATGAGTTTCCGTTGCACTACTGCCTTTTTTGATTTTTCTTTCAGGTCTGACCCGCCCAGCTAGCAGCACGCCTAGCCACTGCCTGCCCGCAGGGGCTTTGCTGAGCTGCTGTGGGCTCCGCCCAGCTCCCCTGAGCTCTTCCCTGCAGTCCTGTTTATATGGGCGTAGTTAGAACTGTCTCCGCAAGGATGGCCCCGCCTCTGTTATGGCGGACTCTCTCTGTTGTGGCTGGTTGCCTCGGCAACGGCGGCCTGCCTCCATTGCGGTGGAGAGTCTCAGTAATGGCGGAAGCCCCTCCCCCACAGAGCCAGACCGTCCTGGTTCAGCTGTGTTTGGTTTGAAGGGCTCAACCCAGAGGGTTTCCAATTACTGTTTTTGTTTTCGTTGTTGAAGGGGGTGGAGGGCTGGGACCAACCGAGCCTGATCACCTGGCTCCCTGAATCAGAGTCTTTTCTTTTAAGTTGAACGACCCCCCGTTCCAGTCGCTTGTTGAAAAGGTGCCGGGATCTCCCGTGCTGCGACTCACTGAGTTGGCTCGAACTGCGGCGCTGGCTCCTGGCGGATTTTTTGCCTAGGAATCTCCTGGCCTGGCTCGCTATTTCAGATGAATGGGCAACTCTGCCATCTCAGGGCTCTGCTCGCCAGCTAAGAGGGCTCCCAGACCAGTGGCTTTTGTGCGGAGAACCGCAGCAACAGGGTGTGGTCACAGCAGCCGCGTGGGCAGAATCAGCCCCACAGGGGCCAAAACAGCCTCACCAGCTGGGACTGCGGCGCTGGCGACCCCTCTGCCTGGGTATCTCCTGGTCTGTGGGCAATAAGAGTTCATCTGGAAATGCGGCGTCCACTCACCCTCTGCACTTTCACTGGGAGCTGAAGTCCTGAGCTGTTCTTAGGCGGCCATCTTCCCAGCATTCCTTGTTATGACACAATTTCTTGGTTAGAATCAGTAGTTGTTTTCACTAGCACAGCTATGTAAATCTTGCTCATAGTTGATTAAATTCTTCTGTAAGTTATAGTTCCCCTATTTTGTTGTTTATTTAGTTTTCCATGCATTTGTTACTGATCTGGTTTCAAATCACCTGGCGCTACAAAACTCTTGTTAATGCTATTACATATACCAGATAAATTTTTCCCTTCACTTGGCGGCATCCCTTGTGGGACCCTCTGGGTTTCTTGTCTTATCTGTGCTACTCACTGGTCCTAATGCACATTTGTCACCGAGAGCTCCCTTTAGCTCTCTCTTACATTGAATTTCATGTTTTTTTCTTGAGTTTCTCTCTTCAGCAGTTTCCTATAAAAAAGTGTACAAGACATAACATTTTTGAGACCTTGTGTACTTTTCAGCTAGCCATTAAACTTGAGCAATAGTTTGGCTTTTTATGTATTGTTATATGGAAACAAACCCCTTCAGAATTTAAGAAAACCATGATGGCTTCATTGTGTTCTTGTTTCTGATATTGTCATCGAGACATCTGACCTATTTCTTTCTTTCTTTCTTTTTTTTTTTTTTAAAGATGGAGTCTTGCTCTCTTGCCCAGGCTGGAGTACAGTGGCATGATCTCGGCTCACTGCAACCTCCACCTCCCGGGTTCAAGTGATTCTCCTGCCTCAGCCTCCCCAGTAACTGGGATTATAGGCATGCACTACCACACTGGCTAATATTTGTATATACCTATTTTTTACTATTATACTTTAAGTTCTGGGGTATATGTGCAGAATGTGCAGATTTGTTACACAGGTATACGTGTGCCATGGTGGTTTGCTGCACCCATCGACCTGTCATCTACATTAGGTATTTCTCCTAATGCCATCTCTCCTCCTGCCCTCACCCTGCAACAGGCCCCGGTGTGTGATGTTCTCCTCCCTGTGTCCATGAGTTCTCATTGTTCAACTCCTACATATGAGTGACAACATGCGGTGTTTGGTTTTCTGTTCTTGTGTTAGTTTGCTGAGAATGATAGTTTCCAGCTTTATCCATGTCTCTGCAAAGGACATGAATTCATCCTTTTTCATGGCTGCATAGTATTCCAAGGTGTATATGTACATTTTTTTCTTTCTTTGTGTGTGTGTGTGTGTGTGTGTGTGTGTGTGTGTGTGTTTAGATGAATTTTTGCTCTATCACCAGGCTGGAGTGTAGTGATGTGATGTTGGCTCACTGTGATCCCCACCTCCCAGGTTCAAACGATTCTCTTGCCTCAGCCTCACAGTAGCTGATATCAAGGCATGCACCACCACACCTGGCTAACTTTTTGTATTTTAATAAAGACGGGGTTTCGCCATGTTGGCCAGGATGATCTCCATCTCCTGACCTTGTGATCCGCCCACCTTGGCCTCCAAAGTGCTGGGATTACAGGTGTGAGCCACAGCACCTGGCCACATTTTCTTTATCCAGTCTTATCATTGATGAGCATTTGGGTTGGTTCCAGGTCTTAGGAGGGATGGGGTTTCACCCTGTTGGCCGGGTGGGTCTTGAACTCCTAACCTCAAGTGATCACCCACCTCAGCCTTCCAAATTGCCAAGATTACAGACATGAGATATTGTGCCCTGCTGAGATATCTGACATATTTATATTCCTACCCTTCATATTTGACTTATTTTCTCTCTGCAAGTAAACTCTAAAATTTTCATTTACCTCTAGTGTTCTGACATTTCATCCGTTTTTGGTATAGTATGGCAAATCAGTCCCATGCTTGGCCTCACCCTCAAAAGACCCAGTTTTGGGTCTTTGGCAACTCCAAAAAGTAAACTTTCTGTATTCTGAATTGGGAAGTAGTTACCTTGATGGAGAAACAAGTTGCAACGATGATTCTTTTGAATTTTATTTATTTGTTCATTCAGTCCTTCTTTTTTTTGCATTCAACAAACACTTACTAAATACTAATGTGGCAAGCATAGTGCCTGACAATTAAGAAATGGGGAGTCATATCTTATCCTCTAAACGAGTTAACAGTCTGATTTATATTTTGTTAGCATTATGATTATATTTTTCTGTTCTTTAGTATTATACTTTAATATTCACCTATATCTTTACATAAGTTTAGACTTTTCTCCAGCCACTTGCTTTACTTTGTTTTTTCATACTGTAATTGGAGAAGCATTTGTTAGAAGCACACTCTGTGCCACATTCAGTGCTGGAAGTCAGGGAAGCATAGATAAGTCAAGCCTGGAGACTCTGCCTATACCTTAGTCTTTAGATCTCTTCATTTACTTTCTCCTGTGCCCTGGAGACTAAGAGAACTAACAGAGATTTACTTTATTCCAAGGCTTCTGAAAATGAGCAGGGAACAAGTCTTTTTCTCTTAGTTTCTTAATTTTAGATTTTTTTTTTTCTTTTAAATTCACCCCATCTCCAATTGTAGTACTCTACCTGAGAGGGGCAGAGGACAGGAACAAATGAACATTTTTTTCTTTCTTTCTCTGGTTAGAAGTGTATGAGCACTGTGGTGGTAGTCAGAGGGTGGAGGGTACAATGAATGCTATTGAAAAAGTTCTCTTTAGACTGTTTATTTAACTAAAAAAGACAAAAATATGATAACTTAGCTCTTTGTTCTCCCTTGAAGTAATGGCGGGAGTTCTACAGTGAGAATAAGCTATGTCCAAAGGCAAAAATGAAGTATGGAAAAGCACGCCTTTTAATGACATTCCATTTCTTTGTCTCACAATGCACTTTCTCCATGTCTTTGGCAGTAGGATTGAAAAATGGCTTGTCAATTACTTTACCAGCTCTGACCTTTGCAATTAAAACAATACTACAAGATTTCCCCTGACTGCCATTTTTATTCTCTGTTATGTGCACATAAGTTTTTGAGATTCTTGAATTCTTCCATTTGCCAACCAAAATTTAGAAACTTTCTCAAAAAGCCTTTTAGTATATATGTTTAAAAGGGACATTTGAAATAGGAGCTCATGCTACAGTTTTTAACCATCTTCAAACCTAAATTCAGGAGAGAATATGTTTATTCTCATCACAATTCTTACAGTCCAAATTCTAAATAATTTATTGATATTTGTCAACAACCTTTATTTATTGTAGCTTGTTTCTTTTTTTTACAACACTAACAGATCAGGAAATTTATAATTTCATCCTTCTATGTAAATGAACTATGATTGATTATATCACATTCCACACCAACATGCAATTTCAATACATTTTCAACTTTATTCTTTAAAATTTTTTTTTCATCACGGATCCATAATGGCTTATTAGAAAATAACAACAAAAGTGCAAAAGAGAGTACAGGTAGATTTCAGTTAATAATCATGAACTTATACATACCTTATAAGTTAAGCAATTGACAACTTTTCATGATAAAAGCTCTATGGATTTTGTAGGTTTTTACATTAAAAATATTTTTTGAAAGTTTGAACTTAGTTTAAGACACACATTTTAATTTTGTTTTTTAAAGATGAACTTTATATAATAGTTAACAAGTTATATAATGCCACAAAGAGAAAATCGGCTAGCATCATTGGTTACTGTTAGAGGGCTCACCAGCAGGAGTTAGATATCTTGAACAATTCAAGCTAAGATGAATACAGGATGGAGTAGGAGACATAAAAAGCAGAACAACGACTGAATATATATAGGTCAGCACAGCCTGAATTAACATCCTCTTAATGCTCTTCTTGCTTCCTTTTAAAATCTGTAAAGTATTAGGTTGGTACAGGATTCTTGCTTTCAATGGCAAAAACCGCAATTACCTTTGCACCAACCTAATACTTTGCTGATACTGTGGCTTACTTGAATATGAATATTTTCAAAGTGGTAAAAAGGCTATTCTTCAATCCCTTGGTTAAGAGTAGGTATGATAGTTTACAAGTAAACCTCTGTTCTGGGAAGGGCAAACATTTGCTGATGGGACACATAGAATTGGCTTGCTTCCTAACGCATTTTAGGTTATCCACTTGAACCTTCCATTCTATGACTGTTTCTGCTGTGATCTTGCCTCATGATCTGATCAGTTCTTTGCAGTACTTGTCTGTTTTTTTTTTTTTTTTTGTCAATACGGGTCTTCAGTTTCCCTCTTCACTCTACATGCTTTCCAGAGAAAATTCTCATGGTTTACATACCTCCATATACAGATGGTGCTTCTATACATATGCATATCACTGGACTATTGGCTGAGTTTTAGAGTCCTGTCTCAGCTTGACTGCCAGACATGTCTACTTAAATATTCCACAGGCACCTCAAATGTAACAGGTGTGAAAGGGAATACGTGTATTCTCTTCCAACACCTCTCACTTTCAGTGAAATCTTGGTCAACTAACCAACCAAATATCAAAAATTCTTCATGCTTTATCTTAATAGTAATGCTAGATATCTAGACCCAACATTCATAATACCATATTTCACCTTCTCCTTCACTACTCATAGATGATACATAGCTAAGTCTAGAAATTTCACCCTTACATATTTTCTTAAATCTATATCTTCCATGCCTGATTTCTTGCTATAATTTCTATAGACAGGGCTCTAATAATTTATTTTAAAACTATGTAATATTTAATATATAAGAATATATAATACATATGTCAATTATGGATCATAATAATTAACACGTAAGAACCTATACCCAATAAAAATTAGACCATTATTAAAACCCTTGATCTTGACTGTGCTTTCATCCTTGATCCCATCTCCATGTTTTTCTATCTCCAGGGAGAGTAGCAACTTCCCTGAATTGTATGTTCATAATTTCCAATTTTTCAGTTTAAAAATTACATCTATCTATCCATAAACAATATGTTGTTTAGTTTTATTTATTTTGAGCTTAATCACTCATACACACACACACACACACACACACAGGCATATGTTTTTCTAATATTTAGTTTTTCATTCAAAATTATCCGTTTATGATTCATTCATGTTGTATGTAGAAGTGGTTCCTCCTCTTTCACTGCTGTATAATATTTTATTGTAGAATATATACAGATGCATGTATCATACTCTTTGTCTAAGAACACTGAAGTTGTTTCCAGGATTCTGCTATTATAAATAATGTTGTTATGAACATTTTCATAAATTTCACTGGGGGTTCATAAGCAAAAGATTCTCCACATCATATAGCTCAGAGTCAAATGCTTTGGGCATAGCATATGTGAATGTTCAATTGATGGTGTCCATCACTTTACAAAATGTTCGTACTGTTTTATCACATCCCTAATATGACTAAACATTAACTTTTGTCAATCTGGTAGTCTAAATGTTACATCACTGAGGCTAATTTGTGCCCTATAATTTTTAATTATGTTGAGTACCTTTTCAAATGATGGACATCCACTTTTCTTTATGGTGAAATGTCTTTTTCTCTGCCATTTTTTCCATTGGGTTGTCTTTTTCTTATTGATTGTGAGTTATTGTCCTATTTTGTCTTTTAATCATTAAGTCTTTTAAAGTGCCATATTCTATTTAACATATCTCCTTTCTTCATTTAAAAATATAAAACAATTTAGATATATAGAAAAGTAAAAAATATAACATCAAAATGCATGCGTACCCCCAATTAAGCTAAAAAAGAAGACATTGCAAATATAGTTTCAGATTCCTTTTATAGCTTTCTCTGACCATACCCCCTCCTTCTCTGTGTCCTTCATTTCCCTGTCTCTCCTGTCATCAAGATACTGAATTTGAGGTTTATTTCTATGCCTTCTTTCATCTTATAATTAGATTAATATATGATTTTCTGAAACAGAATATATTCTTTTGCCTTGCTGGTAACTTGTGTGATATGATGTATATTTTTTTGAAATGTGTCTTTTCCTCCCTTAGCATTTTATTTGTTAAATGCGTTCTTGCTGATACTTATAGCTTTAGTTTATTTCATTTTTTTATAATATTGAAATACACTATAATTTATTAATTATTTTCTTGATAGACTTTGAAGTTTTTCTAATTTTTAACTTTTACAAATGACGCTATTAAAGACATTTTTGTACATTTTTAAAAAATTGTAATTTAGGTTCTGGGGTACGTGTGCAGATCATGCAGGATTGTTGAATAGGTACACACATGGCAAGGTGTGCTGCCTTCATCCCCCCTTCACCTATATCTGGTATTTCTCCCCTCATTATCCCTTCCCACCCTCACCACCCTCACTGTCCCTCCTCTAGCACTCCACACTGACTGCAGTGTGTGATGCTTCCCTCCCTGTGTCCATGTGTTCAAATTGTTCAACACCTGCCTATGAGTGATAACATATGGTGTTTGATTTCCTGTTCTTGTGTCAGTTTGCTGAGAATGATGGTTTCCAGATTCATCTATGTCCCTATGAAGGACACAAACTCCTCATTTTTTATGGCTGAGTAGTATTCCATGGTGTATATGTGCCACATTTTCTTTATCCAATCTATCAATGATGGACATCTGGGTTGGTTCCAGGTCTTTGCTGTTGTAAACAATGCCACAGTGAACATACGTGTGTATGTGTCTTTGTAATAGAACAATTTATAATTCTTTGGATATATACCCAGTAATGGAATTGCTGGGTCAAATGGAATTTCTATTTCTAGGTCCTTGAGGAATCGCCACACTGTCTTCCACAATGGTTGAACTAATTTACGTTACCACCAACAGTGTAAAAGTGTTCCTATTTCTCCACATCCTCTCCAGCATCTGTTGTCTCTAGATTTTTTAATGATTGCCATTGTAACTGGTGTGAGATGGTATCTCAGTGTGCATGTTTTTGTGTTCATCTGTAAGAATTTCTCTAGAGTACACGCCTAGGAATGGGGTTTCTGGATTGTGGATTTATGTGTATCTTCAACTCCACCAGCTATCACCATATTTCTTTCCAAAGTTTTTATACTTGTTCATATTCTCACTGCCAGCATAGAAGAGTTTTTATTGATCCACATTGTTTCTAGTTTTGTTATTGTCAGATTTCTAACCTTATGGATGTGGAAATTGTACCTCATTTGGATCCAGCTTTAAGTACAATAATAAACATGAACTATCCTACTCTCCAGTATCTAGGTCATGCTGTAATTTCTTCATTGACTTCACCTGCCCCCTAACCTAGGAGGTGGAGTGAAAAAGGTATGTTATATGATGAATAAAGTGACAGTCACAGTATGTTCTGGTTATATATTCCTGTGTAATAAATCACTTCAAAATTGAATGACTTAAAACAGCAGTTATGAAATCAGAAACAGTAACTCTGAATTTCAGAGTTATATCTTGGGATTCATTTTGACCTGCAGACTTCAAACAGATGTTTTACTTATTGCTTGTTTTGAAGGATTATCTCTTACAATTCTCTGGGTTGAGTGAGTTTAGCTGGATGGTCTTCATTTAATATCTCCCGAGTTTCAGTTAGCTAGGGCTGGAGCTGAAGTCTCTGAAGGCTTGACTGGGCTGGGCATTCAGGTGGCTCAATCTCATACCGGCATATGCTGACACCTGTCACCTAGAGCTCAAGTGGGGATTTTGAGAGATGCCAGCACATGCCCTCTTCATATGACTTGGTCGTCTCATAGTGGTGGCTGAATCCTGAGGCAGAGTGGCCTAAAACTAGTCTTCCAGGCAACAGAAAATGGAAACTGCCAGGTATGTTTTAGACCTGGGCTTGGAGTTCACATCACTTTTGTGTCATTTCATTGGTCAAAGCAGACACAGTGCATATCTAGTTTCAAAGGCAGGGAAAGTAGTTTTTCTCTCTTAATGGGGAGATGGGAAAATCACACTGCAAGCAAGCAGGACAGGAGATATTGTGATCATTTTAGGAAATATTACCACATGACAACTCTGTTTCAAAATTTTTATTTCAGTCCATAATTTGACCAGAAAAATGTCACACAGTTATTGAAGATGTAAAAATAAATGGTGAAATTCAGTAAGATATTAAAAAAGTGACACGATGAGTAGTTGCCATCTTTTTTTTTTTTTTTCTTGAGATGGAGATAGAGTCTGTCTGTTGCCCAGGCTGAAGTGCAGAGGCACCATCTTGGCTCACTGCAACCACTGCCTGCTGGGTTCAAGCGATTAACGTGCCTTGGCCTCCCGAGTATTTGGGATTATAGGCATGTGCCACCACCCCTGGCTAATTTTTGTATATTTATTAGAGACAGGGTTTTGTGGTGTTGGCCAGGCTGGTCTTGAACCCCTGACCTCAGGTGATCCACATTCCCTGGCCTCCCAAAGTGCTGGGATTACAGGTGTGAGCCACTGTGCCCAGCCAAGTTGCCTTCATTTTGTAATGACATGAGAAACAGTAATTCTGAGTCTCAGAATTATATCCAGGGATTAGTTTTTACCTGCAGACTCAAACAGTTGTTTTATTTATTGATTGATATGAATGACTTAGAAATGAATTTACCTTTTCAATAACATCATTAGAAGTCTTTATTATTAGTCTTTAAATATTCAGTATAATATTTAGTACATTGTGATGACATTTATACAGGAAGTGGGACATTTGAAATGTTTAGTAGAAAATTCAATTTACTATATTTTATGTTTAAAGAAGAACTATTAAGTGTAAGTTAATTTATTCTCATATCCTTAGAATATTACAAAATGAGGCAATGAAATGGCCTCAGATATCTATGTTTGGGCAAAATATATATACTCACATGTATTATTGGAGGTATGTCTTCTTGGTATGTAACAGCAAATTTTGTTGGATTTATTAGGCCATGTAGTCAACTGACTAGTACTCTGGTATTTTATAATTGATGGGAAGCCAGGAAATTCCCACATAACTTTATGTTGTGATAAGGTTGTAGAATAAATTACATCCTTGTTCAACGGCCATTCATACTTGCCACATTTTTCTGCCAAGAGAAAAAAACAGTATAACTAAACCCTATGCTCTCTTTTTCCCACAAAAATTCACAATATACCATCTCTATTTTGTTAATTTCTCTGGCCAGCTAAAGTCATTTTTAAAATCATAGGATGGAAAAGTAATACAATTTTGGCTATGATTGTGTCAAAATGATTGTAATTTTTAAAATGCCAGATTATGGGACAAAGGATTATTATTGGAAGTAGTATTTGGAATAATTTGAGATTTGGGATTATATGGGTCAAGAAGACTTTGATGTATGAAAAAGAATCATCTGGAAAATAAATTGGTTTGTAAGTTGATATGGGCACTGGAAAACCTGAGAAGCCCAATTATTGTTTGAAACAATGAGATGAGAAATACCTAGGCTTTTACACTCTCTTTTACTCAACAGATTTATTGTCTCTTCTTCCTCTAGCTTAAGCAGTCTTCAAATTTTAGTGAGTCACTCTAGTTGCCATACCATGCATTGGATTTCCTGATATGAGGCACCCTTGAAAATACTTAAAAGCAGTATCCCATATATATGCACAAATTCAAAGGTGCCATTACTTCACCCTGTTTTCAGAGAGACAAGACAGAAAAAGCATATTAGCAATATGCAACATCTGACTAGCTAGTAGAAACAACCAAATGAAAAGCTTTGAAAATAAGCATTCTGAATTGAGATGATTTGGTTACAAAAATATTTATTTTTATTTCTAGCCTGGAGAATTTTGTACCTTGGTGTATTCAAAAGTATGTGAATTCTTTAAAGATTTTAGATTATTAAAATTTGTTAAAACTTTTACTTCTAAAAAACTAAAAATAGAGCTACCATATGATGCAGCAATCCTACTACTGGGTATATGTCCAGAAGAAAGGAAACCAGTATAGCAAAGAGATATCTGCACTCCCATGTTTACTGTAGTACTATATACAACAGCTAAGATTTGGAAGCAACTGGTGTTTATCAACACATGAACACAGGTTGGTTTGGTATAATCACAAAGTCATAAAACCATTGCTGCCACCAGTTTTGGAACAAATGCATCAGCTTCCCCCAAACCCCTGCAAAACTCATGCCAATTAGTCACTCCTCTCACCTCAGTTCTTACTGCCTGCATAGGCAACCACTAATCTAATTTCTGTCTCTATAGGTTTATTTATGGAAATTCCATATAAGTGGAATCATACAATATGGTCTTTTCTGACTGGCATCTTTCACATTGCATAAATGTTATCAAGGTTCATCCACACTGAAGAATGTTTCAGAACTTGAATTCTTCCTATTGTCAAATATTCCACTGTTTATACCACATTTTATTTATCTATTTGTGCTTGATGGATATTTTGGTTCTTTCCATTTTTCAGCTATTATGAATTATGTCACTGTAAACATTCATGTACAAACTTTTGTGTGGACATATATTTTCTTTCTTTCCTAAACTTTTATTTTAGGTTCACGGGTACATGTGAAGGTTTATTACATAGGTTAACTTGTGTAACTGGGGTTGGTTGTACAGATTATTTCATCACCCAGGCCTTAAACCCAGTACTCAATAATTATCTTTTCTTCTCCTCTACCTCCTCCCACCCTCCATCCTCAAGTAGACCTCAGTGTCTATTGTCCCCTTCTTTGTGTTTAGCTTTCACTGAAAAGTGAAACTTTAGCTTTCATTTAGCTTTCACTGAAAAGTGACAACATGTGATATTTGGTTTTCTATTCCTGTGTTAGTTTGCTAAGGATAATAGCCTTCAGCTCCATCCACATTCCTGCAAAAGACATGATCTCATTCTTTTTTCATGGCTTCATATTATTCCCTGGTGTTTTTGTATCATATTTTCTGTATACAATCTGTCATTGATGGGCATTTAGGTTGATTCCATGTCTTTGCTATTGTAAATAGTGCTGCAGTGAACATATGCATGCATATGTCTTTATAATAGAATGATTTGTATTCCCCTGGATATATACCCAGTAAGGGGATTGCTAGGTCGAATGGTAGTTCTGCTTGTAGTTCTTTGAGGGATCACCATATTGCTTCAATGGATGAAACAATTTATGCTGTATAAACAGTATATACATGGTTCCTTTTCTCTGCCACTTTGCCACCATCTGTTATGTTTTGACTTTTTAATATCAGCAAGTCTGACTTGTGTGAGATGTTCTCTAATTGTGGTTTTGATTTGTGTTATTTAGCTTTATTTCGTATGTTCGTTGGCTGCATAATGTCTTCTTTTGAAAATTGTCTGTTCATGTCATTTGCCTACATTTTTAATGGAGTAGTTTTTCTCTTGTAAATTTGTTAAATTGCTTATAGATGCTTGATATTAGACCTTTGTCAGATGTATAATTTGCAGAATTTTTCTCCCATTTTGTAGGTTGTCTGTTTACTCTGTTTACTTCTTTCTTTTGCTGTGCAGAAGCTCTTAAGTTTAATTAGGTCCCACTTGACAATTTTTTTGCTTTTATTACAATTGGTTTTGATGTCTTTGTCATGAAATCTTTGCCCATTCCTATGATCCTATGATGAGGATGGCATTGCTTTCCAGGGTTTTTTTTTTTTTTTTTAATAATTTGGTGGGTTTTTTTTTGTTGTTGTTTGTTTGTTTGTTTTGTTTTGTTTTGTTTTGATGGAGTCTCGCTTTGTCCCCCAGGCTGGAGTGCAGTGATACGATCTCAGCTCACTACAATTTCCGCCTCCTGGGTTCAAGCAATCTTCTTGCCTCAGCCTTCCAAGTAGCTGAGAATACAGGCAAACGCCACCATGCCCAGCTAATTTTTGTGTTTTTCAGTAGGGATGGGGTTCCAACATGTTGGCCAGGCTGGCTTGGAACTCCTGGCCTCAAGTTATCTACCCACCTAGGCCTCCCAAAGTGCTGGGATGACAGGGATGAGCCACCATACCTGGCAGTTTTGAGTTTTACATTTAAGTCTATAATTTATCTTGGGTTGATTTTTATTTATCAATCCAAGGGATCCAATTTCAATCTTCTTATAAGGCTAGCCAGTTATCCCAGCACACTGATTATTGAGTAGGGAAATTTCTTTTTTACCCATTGTTTGTTTTTTTCAGCTTTGTCAAAGATCAGATGGTTGTAGGTGTGCAGCCTTATTTCTGGGCTCTCTATTCTGTTCGATTGTCTGTGTGCCTTTTTTGCTACCAGTGTTATGTTTTTTAAGGTTACTGTACCCCTTTATCGTAGTTTGATGTCGGGTAATGTGACACCTCTAGCTTTGTTCTTTTTCCTTAGGATTGCCTTGGTCATTTGGGCTCTGTTTTGGTTCCATATGAATTTTAAAATAGTTTTTTTCTAGTTCTGTGAAGAATATCATTGGTAGTTTGATAGGAATAGCATTGAGTCTGTAAATTGCTCTTGGGAGTATGGCTATTTTAATGGTAGTGATTCTTCCTATACATGAACATGGATGTTTTTCCACATATGTGTATGTGTGTGTGGGTGTGTGTGTGTATTTAAACACTAATGTGAGTATATATATTTGTTAAATAAATAACTAGAGGTAGACCTATTGGGTCAATGGCTATATATATTGTAAATTTCAGTATTTTTGGCTAAACTCTCTCCTATTTAACCCTGATAGCAGTTCCAAGGTTCTAGAATAAAAGTCACGGATGATACTGCCTTCTGTTTTGTGATAGTCATCATGGACACTGCATGAGATGAAGAACACTTTTAAATCAATTTTTGGAATAATAACATATTGATTAAAATTCATGGTAAATGGACTAATTTTGGTTTGGTGATCTGAGTTCTCCAAAAAATCCACCCTTTTGGGATAGTATCCTATGTGTCTGTCTTCTAAGAATAAGAGATTTCACTGTCATTGGAAAGTATTTGATAGATGATGATAATATCTAACTGGTTATTTGGGGCCTGCAAATAGCAATTGTAAATCAAGATTTAGAGGCCATATTTTAGCCCTACTCCCACTTGCTAAACAATTTTTATTGTATTTTCTGCGATTGTATATACTTATACAAAACTTATTAATTCATTTTTTTTCTATTTTCAAGTAACCCTCTAAACATGCAAATAATGGCAGAAAATCGGCATGACACAGATATCTGTGGTTTTTACACTGAAGCATACTCATCAAGCTGACTGCTGAATTATTTCATGATAAGATAATTTTCCTTCAAGTCTTAATACCATAGAGGTCATGTGGTTTAGTTATATTCATGAGGGAGCTGTCACTTTCAAGCTCCTAATATCAGTCACTCTTCTATCTATATTTGGTTTATGGATTCAGGAAAGTGTGATAGCAGTTATTAGCTGCTCTCAGAAAATCCTCTTGCAAGATAGATTTATTTCCTGATTAATGATGGAAATGATCCAGTATTAATTTCAGTTTTTGATATCAACAATTTTATGTTAACATCATTCTTGCTATGTTCACCTTTCAAATTACTATGATCATTATAATGATTAAAAAGCTATTATTTGATTTAGATTCACTCTGTAATTACCAGCCATAGCATTTCTGACATTTCTAACTAAATTTGGGTATATTAGGCTGCACTGTGACTAACAAGATTTTCTATAGAAGATTTTTCCTGTGAATTTGGGTAAATTTAAAGCATAGAAAACCAGGGAAGTAGTATTTGTCATAAAGTCTGTCCTATCTGAACGTGATTCTTGATAGGGGCTGTGCTTTGTTTTATTGCTTTTTAACCTAAATTGAGATAACATGCAATATTTTGGCATACGTTTCTCAACATTCATTTTATAAAAACACCAAATTGTTTTGTCTATTACTTTATTTTTGAAGTTGTATTTGTAGAATATTTGACCTTACTATTCCCTGTTTTTCACTATGACTAATGGGAATAAAGGATTTAATTGCAGTATAAGAAAAGTTCTGTCAGTTATCGACCACAGGAATAGTAATTACCTTAATAATTCTCAGTTTTTGAGGTGTTTCAATAAAATAAATCAATGAAGGCAGCAAACAATTTGTCGTTAGGTGCCAAAAAGATAGCTGAATTTATTTATTTAGTATTTATCTATCTTTTCCAGCTTTATTGAGCTTTAATTAACAAAATTATATATTTTTAAGGGGTACAATGTAAATAATTTGATGTATATATACAAATATTAAATACATATTGTAAGATGATTACCACAATAGTCATCACCTCACATAGTTACCTTTTTTGTGATGAAAACACTTTTGATATGCTCTCTTAGCAAATTTTGAGTATACAGTACAGTATTACTAACTATAGTCACTACAGTACATTAGATGCCTAGAACGTATCCATCTTATAACAGAAAGTTTGTAGCCCTTAACCAGCATACCACTCCGTCTTTCTAGCTGCTGGCAACCACTATTGTAATCTTTATTATTTCAACATTTTAGATTTCACGTATGTGAGATCATACAGTATTTGTCTTTCTGTGTTTGCTTTACTTTGTTTAGCATAATGTCCTTCAGCTTCATCCATGTCACAAATACTAGGGTTTCCTTTTTGTCCTGGCCAGATAATAATATTCTACTTCTCTCTCTCCCTTTTTCTCTCTCTCTCTTTCTTTCTCTCCCTCTACCTCCATCATCCCCTCCTTCTCTCTCTCTTCTCCCTACACACACACACACACACACACACACACACACGCACGCACACACCCCAGATTTTCTTTATCCATTCATCTGTTGATGGACACTTGGGTGTTTTCATATCTTGACTATTGCAGATAATGCCACAATGAACATGGGGTACAGATATCACTTTGATATACTGGCTTTGTTACCATTGGATACCCAGAAGTGAAGAGCATAATCCTATGGTAGTCCTATTTTAGTTTTTTTGAGGAAACTCCGTCCTGTTTTCCATAATGGCTGTTTCAATTTACCTTCCCACAGGCAAGGTACAAGGGTTATCTTTTCTCCATATCCGTGTAAACATTAACACTCTCTCTCTCTCTCTCTCTCTCTCTCTCTCTCTCTCTCTCTCTCTCGATAATAGCCATTCTAGTAGGTGTGAGGTAACATTTCATTGTGATTTTGATTTGTGTTCCTTGATGATTAGTGATAGTTGCCCCTTTTTATATACCTGTTAGCCATTCGTATGTCTTCTTTGGGAAAAATGTTTATTCAAGTATTTTATTCGTTTTAAAATAGAATCATTTATGGGGTGTGTGTGTGTATGTGTGTCTGTGTATGTGTGTGTGTGTGTGTGTGTGTGTGTGTGTGTGTTACTGAGTTGAAGGAGTCCTCTGTATATTTTGGATATTAACACCTAATCAGTTGGATAGTTTGCAAATATCTTCATCAGTTCTATAGGTTGCCTTTCCATTTAATCGACTGTTTGATTTGCTATGCATAAGTTTTTTAGTTTGATGCAGTACTACTTGTTTATTTTGGCTTTTTTGCCATGCTTTTGGGGTCATATCCAAAAGATCATTTCCAGGCTTAATGTCAAATAGCATGTTCCTGATTATTTCTTCTAGGAGTGTTCTGATTTCAGGTTTTACGTGTAAGTTTTTTTATACACTTCAAATTAGTCTTTGCATATGATATAAGAAAATGGTCCAATTCTGTTCTTCTGCATATAAATATCCAGTTTTCCCAAACCACTGATTGAAGAGACTATTCTTTTCCCATATGTATTCTTGGTACTCTTGTTGAAACTTATCTGTCCATTTATGCCTGCATTTATTTCTGGACCCTCTATTCTATTCTGTTGGTTTATATGTCTGTTTTTGTTTTTATTGTTGCTTGTTTATTTTAATTTCCCATACTGCAGTAGCATATATGTGTCTGTTTTTATGCCAGTGCTATTCTGTGTTTATTATTATAGCTTTGTAACATAGTTGAAATCAAGAGGTTGTGGCTCATGCCTGTAATCCCAACACTTTGGGAGATGAAGGTGGAAGGATTGCTTGAGCCCAGGAATTTGAGACCAGCCTACACAACATAGTGAGACCCTGTTTCCACAATATATATATTTAAAATTAGCTGAGTGTGGTGGCACATGCTTACAGTTCCAACTATCCAGGAGGCTGAGGCAGAAGAATTACTTGAGCCCACAAGGTGGAGGCTGCAGTGAGCTGTGATCATGCTGCTGCATTCCACCCTGGGCAGCAGGGCAAAACACCATCTCAAAAAGGAAGGGTAATGCCTCCAGTTTTGTTTTTTCTTTGTTGGGAGGGTTATGATTATTGATTCAATTTTTTACTCATTATTGGTCTGTCCAGGTTTTCTATTTCTTCATGATTCAGTCTTGGTAAGTTGTGTATTTCTAGGAATGTATACATTTCTTCCAGACCAACGAATTTGTTGGAATATAATTGCTTATAGTAATCTATCATGATTTCTTCATATTTTATGGTATCCTTGGTAATGTTTCCTCCATATATAATTTTATTTTCTGATTTCTTTTGATCATCTCAATTGACTTTCTATTCTTTACTTCACTTCTTTCTTTTCTGTTTATTATTCTCTTCTTTCTGCTAACATTGAGCTTAGTTTGTTGTTCTTTTTCTAGTTCATTAAAGTATACAGTTAAGTTATTTAAAATGTTTCTTTTTTCTTAATATAGGTATTCATTGTTACAAGTTTTCTTAGAATTGCTTTAAATTTACTTATTTAAAGGAAAGATGGTAAAAGGACAGAAAATAAAGAAAGGAAGAAATGTGGTGAAAAAGAGATTAAATAAAGCAGGAAAACCATCACATGTATAGTTAAAGATTTTGCCTCTTACCATTTCAAACTCTCTCTTTTTGATTCTTTAAATTTATTTATTTGTTTATTTATTTATTAGATTTTTAAAAATTATACTTTTAAAATCTGAGATACATGCACAGAATGTGCCAGTTACATAGGTATACATGTACCATGGTGGTTTACTGCACCCATCAACCTGTCATCTACATTGAATATTTCTCCTAGTGCTATTCCTCCCTTAGCCCCCCAACCCCCAGCAGGCCCTGGTCTGTGATGTTCCCTTCCCTGTGTCCATATGTTCTCGTTGTTCAACTCCCACTTATGAGTGAGAACATGTGGTGTTTGGTTTTCTCTTTCTGTGTTAGTTTCCTGAGAATGATGGTTTCTGGCTTCATCCATGTCCCTGCAAAGAACATGAACTCATCCATTTATATGGCTGCATAGTATTCCATGGTGTATATGTCCCACATTTTCTTTATTCAATCTATCATTGATGGACATTTGGTTTGGTTCCAAGTCTTTGCTATTGTGAACATGCTAAAATAAACATACATGTGCATGTGTCTTTATAGTAGAATGATTTATTAATTCTTTGGGTATATACCCAGTAATGGAATTGCTGGGTCAAATGGTATATCTGGTTCTAGATCCTTTAGGACTTGCTACACTGTCTTTCACCATGGTTGAACTAATTTACACTCCCACCAACAGTGTGAAAGCATTCCTATTTCTCCACATCCTCTCCAGCATCTGCTGTTTCCTGACTTTTTAATGGTCACCAATCTAACTGGCATGAGATGGTATCTCATCGCAGTTTTGATTTGCAATTCTCTAATGACCAGTGATGATGAGCTTTTTTTTCATATGTTTGTTGGCCACATAAATGTCTTCTTTTGAGAAGGATCTGTTCATATCCTTCACTCACTTTGATAGGGTTTTTTTTTTTTCTTGTAAGTTTGTTTATGTTCCTTGTAGATTCTGGATATTAGCCCTTTGTTAGATGGATAGATGGCAAAAATTTTCTCCTGTTCTGTAAATTGTCTTTTCACTCTGATGATAGTTTCTTTTGGTGTGCAGATGCTCTTTAATTAGATCCGATTTGTCAATTTTTGCTTTCGATGTTTTAGTCATGAGGTCTTTGCCCATGTCAATGTCCTGAATGGTGTTGCTTAGGTTTTCTTCTATTGTTGTTTTTTTGTTTATTTGTTGGTTTTAGGCCTTACATTTAACTCTTTAATCCATCTTGAGTTAATTTTTTGTATAACATGTAAGGAAAAGGTCCAATTTTAGTTTTTTTCATATGGCTAGCCAGTTTTCCCAATACTGTTTATTAAATAGGAAATCCTTTCCCCATTGCTTGTTTTTGTCAGGTTTGTTAAAGATCAGTTGGTTGTAGATGTGTGGTTTCTGAGGCCTCTGTTCTGTTCCATTGGTCTATATATCTGTTTTGGTACCAGTGCCATGTTGTTTTGGTTGCTGTAACTTTGTAGTATAGTTTGAAGTCAGGTAACGTGATGCCTCCAGTTTTGTTCTTTTTGCTTAGGGTTGTCTTGACTATAATGGCTACTTTTGGTTCCAGGAAAAATTTAAAGTAGATTTTTCTAATTCTGTGAAGAAAGTCAATGGTAGCTTGATGGGAATAGCATTTTATCTATAAATTACTTTGGGCAGTATGGCCATTTTCACAATACTGATTCTTCCTATCCATGAACATGGAATATTTTCCATTTGCTTGTGTTCTCTCTGATTTTCTTGAGCAGGGGTTTGTAGTTCTCATTGAAGAGGTTCTTCACATCCCTTGTAAGTTTTATTCCTAGGTATTTTATTCTCTTTGTCGCAGTTGTGAATGGGAGTTCACTCATGATTTGGCTCTTTGTCTATTTTTGGTGTATAGGAATGCTTGTGATTTTTACACATTGATTTTGTATCCTGAGACTTTGCTGAACTTGGTTATCAGCTTAAGGAGACTTTGGACTGAGATGATGGGGATTTCTGGATATACATTCATACCATCTGCAAACAGAGACAATTTGATTCCCCTCTTCCTATTTGAATACCCTGTATTTCTTTCTCTTGCCTGATTTCCCTGGCCAGAACTTCCAATACTGTGTTGAATAGGAATGATGAAAGAGGGCATCCTTGTCTCATGTCAGTTTTCAAAGGGAATGCTTCTAGCTATTGCCCATTCAGTATGATATTGGCTGTGGGTTTCTCATAAATACCTCTTATTGAGATATGTTCCATCGATACCTAGTTTATTGAAAGTTTTTAGCATGAAGGGGTGTTGAATTTTATTGAAGGCCTTTTCTGCATTTATTGAGTTAATCATGTGGTTTTTATAATTGGTTCTGTATATGTGATGGAGTGTGTCTATTGATTTGCATGTGTTGAACCAGTCTTGCATCCCAGGGATGAAGCCAACTTGATTGTGGTGGATACGATTTTTGATGAGCTGCTGGATTCGGTTTGCCAGTATTTAATTGAGGATTTTCACAGCAATGTTCATCAGGGATATTGGCCTGAAATTTTCTGTTTTTGTTGTGTCTCTGCCAGGTTTTGATATCAGCATGATACTGGCCTCATAAAATGAGTTAGGGCAGAGTCCCTCTTTTTCTGTTGTTTGGAATAGTTTCAGAAGGAATGGTACTAGCTCCTTGTACCTCTGGTAGAAGTTGGCTGTGAATCCGTCTGGTACTGAGCTTTTTTGGTTGGTAGGCTATTAATTACTGCCTCAATTTCAGAACTTGTTATTGGTCTATTCAGGGTTTCGACTTCTTCTTGGTTTAGTCTTGGGAAGGTGTATGTGTCCAGGAATTTATCAATTTCTTGTAGATTTTCTATTTTATTTGGTTAGAGGTGTTTTTAGTATTCTCTGATGGTAGTTTGTATTTCTGTGGGATCAGTGATAATATCCCTTTTATCATTTTTTATTGTTTCCATTTGTTTCTTCTCTCTTTTCTTCTTTATTACTCTGGCTAGCAGTCTATTTTGTTAATCCTTTAAAAGAAACCAGCTCCTGGATTCATTGATTTTTTTGAAGGGTTTTTCATGTCTCTGTTTCCCTCTGTTCTGCTCTGATCTTAGCTATTTCTTCTCTTCTGATAGCTTTTGAATTTGTTTGCTCTTGCAAGAAATTTGTTTTCTCTTGCTTCTCTAGTTCTTTTAATTGGGATGTTAGGGTGTCCATTTCAGATCTTTCCCGTTTTCTCCTGTGGGCATTTAGTGCTATAAATTTCCCTCTAAACACTACTTTAGCTGTGTCCCAGAGATTCTGGTACATTGTGTCTTTGTTCTCATTGGTTTCAAATAACTTATTTATTTCTGCCTTAATTTTGTTATTTACCCAGTAGTCATTCAGGAGCAGGTTGCTCAGTTTCCATGTAGTTCTGTGGTTTTGAGTGAGTTTCTTAATCCTGAGTTCTAATTTGATTGCACTGTAGTCTGAGAGACTGTTTGTTATGATTCCTGTTCTATTGTATTTGCTGAGGAGTGTTTTACTTCCAATTATGAGGCCAATTTTAGAATAAAATTGGTCCAGAGCTGAGTTCAAGTCCTGAATATCTTTGTTAATTGTCTGTCTTGTTGATCTGTCTAATATTGAGAGTGGGATATTAAAGTCTCCCACTATTATTGTGTTGGAGTATAAGTCCCTTTGCAGGTCTTTAAGAACTTGCTTTATGAGTGTCGGTGCTATTGTATTGGGTGCATATATATTTAGGATATAGTTAGCTCTTCTTGTTACATTGATCCCTTTACCATTATGTAATGCCTTTCTTTGTCATTTTTTATCTTTTTTGGTTTAAAGTCTGTTTTATCAGAGAATAGGATTGCAACCCCTGCTTTTATTGGCTTTCCATTTGCTTGGTAAATCTTCCTCCATTCCTTTATTTTAAGCCTATGTGTGTCTTTGCCACATGAGATGGGTATCCTGAATACAGTACACTGATGGGTCTTGACTCTATCCAATTTGCCAGTCTGTGTGTTTTAATTGGGGCATTTAGCCCATTTACATTTAAGGTTAATATTGTTATGTGTGAAACTGATCCTGTCATTATAATGCCAGCTGGTTATTTTGTCTGTTAGTTGATGCAGTTCCTTTATAGTGTTGATGATCTTTATAATGTGGTATGGTTTTGCAGTGGCTGGTACTGGTTTTTTCTTTCCATGTTTAATGCTTTCTTCAGAAGTTCTTTTAAGGCAGGCCTGGTGGTAACAAAATCTCTCAGCATTTGTTTGTCCATAAAAATTTTATTTTTCCTTTGCTTATAAAGCTTAAGTTGCCTGGAGATGAAATTCTGGGCTGAAAATTGTTTTCTTTAACAATGTTGAATGTTGGCCCCCAACTCCCATATGTCTTGTAGGGTTTCTGTAGAGACATCTGCTGTTAGTCAGATAGGTTTCCCTTTGAGGGTTACAGGACCTTTCTCTCTGGCTGCCTTTAACATTACTTCCTTTATTACAACCTTGGTGAATTGATGATTATGTGTCTTGGGATTGCTCTTCTCGAGGAGTATCTTTGTGGTGTTCTCTGTATTTCCTGAATTTGAACGTTGTCCTGTCTTGCTAGGTTGAGGAAGTTCTCCTGAATAATATCCTAAAGAGTGTTTTCCAACTCGATTCCATTTTCCCCATCACTTTCAGGTGCACCAATCAAACATAGATCTGGTCTTTTCACATGGCCCCATATTTCTTGGAGGCTTTGTTTTTTTTCTTTTCATTTTTTTCTCTAATCCTGTAATCTCTGATATCCTTTCTTCTGCTTGATCTATTTAGCTATTGATTCTCATGTACGTTTCATGAAGTTCTCGTGCTGTGTTTTTCAGCTCCATCAGGTCACTTATGTTATCTCTAAACTGGTTACTCTTGTTAGCAATTCATCTAACCTTTTTTGAAGGTTCTTAGCTTCATTACATTGGGTTAGAACATGCTCTTTAGCTTGGAGAAGTTTGTTATTATACACCTTCTGAAGCCTACTTCTGTCAATTTGTCAAACTGATTCTCCATCCAGTTTTGTTCCCTTCCTGGCCAGGAGTTGTGATCCTTTGGAAGAGAAGAGGCATTTTGGTTTTTGGAATTTTCTGCCTTTTTGCACTGGTTTTTCCTGATCTTTGTGGGTTTATCTACCTTTGGTCTTTGATGTTGGTGACCTTTGGATGGAGCTTCTGTGTGAAAATTCTTTTTGTTGATGTTGATGCTATTTCTTTCTGTTTGTTAATTTTCCTTCTAACAGTCAGGCCCGTGTGCTGCAGATCTGCTGGAGTTTTCTGGAGGTTCACTCTAGACCCTGTTTCCCTGGGTATCACCAGCAGAAGCTGCAGAACAGCAAAGATTGTTGTGTGTTTCTTCTTCTGAAAGCTTTGTCCCAGAGAGGCACCTGCCTGATCCAGCTGGAGCTCTCCTGTATGAGGTTTCCATCAACCCTTTCTGGGAAGTGTCTTCTAGTCAGGAGGCATGGGAGTCAGGGACCCAGTTGAGGAGGCAGTTTGTCCCTTAGCAGAGCTCAAGCACTGTGCTGGAAGATCCACTGCTCTGTTCAGAGCCATCAGGCAAGAATGTTTACATCTGCTGAAGCTGCACCTGCAGCCATCCCTTCCCTCAGGTGGGAACTTCTGGCCCAGGGACATGGAAGTTTTATCTATAAGGCCTTGACTGGGGCTGGTACCTTTCTTTCAGATATGCCCTGTCCAGAGAGGAGGAATCTAGAGAGTATTACTTAATATTTTTTACTTTTGTGGGTATATATTAGGTGTACATATTTATGGGACACCTGAGATCTTTTGATGTAGACATACAATGCATAATAATCACATCATGATATATCAGGTATCAAACATCTCAAGGATTTATTCACTCTTTGTGATAAAAAAACAATCCAGTTACACTTTTTAAGTTATTTTAAAATGTACAATGAATTATTCTTGACTGTTGTCACCCTGTTGTACTATCAAATACTAGATCTTATTTATATTATATAGCTGTATTTTTGTATTTACTAACCATCTCACTCCTTTTATTCTCACCCTTCCTGGCCTCTAGTAACCATCATTCTATTCTCCATCTTTTTTTGTGTTCAATTGTTCTAGTTTTTAGATCCCACAAATAAGCAAAAACATTGAAGCTTGTCTTTCTTTAAATGGCTTATTTCACTTAACATAATGATCTCAGTTCTATCCACATTGTTACAAATGACAAGATCTCATTCATTCTTATGGCTGAATAGTACTTCATTGTGTATATGTGCCACGTTTTCTTTATCCATTCATCTGTTAATAGACAGTTAGGTTGCCCCCAGATGTTGGCCATTGTGAATAGTGCTACAACAAAAATGGGAGTGCAAGTACCTTTTCAATATATTGATTTCCTTTCTTTTGGGTAGATACTTAGCAGTAGGGTTGCTGGATCATATGGTAGTTCTATTTTTAGTGTTTTGAGAAACCGTCATACTGTTTTCTAAGGAGGTTGTGCTGATTTACATTCCCACCAACAGTAAACTAGGATTTTTTTTTTTTTTTTTTTTTTTTTTGGCACATCCTCAGCAGCATTTGTTATTTCCTGTCTTTTGGATAAAAGCCATTTTGCTGTTTTTCAAAATAGCTTTTATCCAAAAGGGGTGGAGATGATATCTCATTGTAGTTTTGGAGGGGTGGAGATGATACCTCAGTGTAGTTTTGTTTTGCATTTTTCTGATAATCAGTGCTGTTGAGCAGCTTACCATTTGTATATCTTCTTTTGAGAAGTGATATTTCTCATTTGTATCTACATGTATGCCCTTTGTATATTTTATTTTGATAAATGTCTATTCAGATCTTCTTCCCATTTTAAAAATAAGATTATCAGAGTTTTTCATGTTGGGCTGTTTGAGCTCATTATATATTCTGGTTATTAAATCCTTTGTCAGATAGGTAGTTTGCAAATATTTTCTTCCATTCTGTGGTTTGTCTGTTCACTTTATGAATTGTTTCCTTTGTTGTAGAGAAGCTTTTTAACTTGATATGATCTCATCTGTCCATTTTGCTTTGATTCTCTGTGTTTGTGAGGTATTAATCAAGAAATATTTGCTCAGTCCAATGGCCTGGAGAGTTTCCTCAATGTTTTCTTGTATTAGTTTCAAGAAGCTAAATTTGACGTCTTAAACTTAAGTCTTTAATCCACTTTGATTTGCTATTTGTATATGGTGAGAGATAGGGTTCTAGTTTCTTTCTTCTGCATATGGATGTCCAACTCTCTCAGCACCATTAATTGAAGAGACTCATTTTCTCATGTATGTTTTTGGCACTTCTGTCAAAAGTAAGTTCACTGTAGATGTATTAATTTATTTATCAGTTCCCTATTATGTTTAATTGGTCTATATGTCTATTTTTATGCCATAATGCTGTTTCAGTTACTATAGCTGTATAATGTAATTCGAGGTCAGGTAATAGAATTTCTCCAGTTTTGTGATTTTTGCTCAGAATAACTTGGGCTATTCTGGGTCGTTTTTTGTTCCATAAACATTTTGAATTATTTTTTCTTATATCTGTGAAAAATGTCATTGATATTTTGAGAGGGATTGCACTGAATCTGTCTATTGCTTTGGGTAGTATGGACATTTTGACAATATTGATTCTTCCAATGCATGAACATGGAATACCTTTTCATTTTTTGCATCCTCCTCAATTTTTTGCATCAGTATTTATTGATAAAGTGTTCATTGCAGACTCTTTAACATCTTTGGTTAAGTTTATTCCTATGTGTTCAATTTTATTTATGACTATTGTAAATGGGATAACTTTCTTGATTTCTCTTTCAAATTGTTCACTGTTGGCATATAAAAATGCTACTCATTTTTGAATGATAATTTTGTATCCTGCAACTTTACTGAATTTGTTTGTCAGTTCTAATAGTTTTTTGGCGGACTCTTTAGGTTTTTTCACATATAAGATCATATCATCTGCACACAAAAGTAATTTGTCTTCTTCTTTCCAATTTGGATGTCTTTTATTTCTTTATCTTCTATGATTGCTTTTGCTAGGACTTCCAATACTATGTTGAATAATAGCAGTGAAAGTTGGCATCCTTGTCTTGTTCCAGATTTAGATAAAAGGCTTTGAATTTTCCCCCATTCTATATGATACTAGCTGTGGGTCTGCTGTATATGGCTTTCATTGTGTTGAAATACGTTTCTTTTATATCCAGTTTTTTGAGGGTTGGTATCATGGAGGGATGTTGTACTTTATCGAATACTTTTTTAGCATCAGATGAAATGAGCATATGGTTTTTGTCCTTTATTCTGTTGATATGATGTATTGCATTGATTGATTTGCATATATTGAGCCATCTTTCCATCCCTGAGATAAATCTCACTTGGTCATGATGAATGATCTTTTTAATGTGCTGTTGAATTCAGTTTGCTAGTATTTTGTTGAGGATTTTCTCATTCATATTCATCAGGGACAGTGGCCTATAGTTCTGTTTTTTGAGGCATCTGTCTAGTTTTGATATAAAGATAATATTGACCTCATAGAATGAGTTTAGAAGTATTACCATCTTTTCTACTTTTCAGAATAGTTTGAGTAGGATTGTTATAAGTTCTTCAAATGTTTAGTATAATTTAGCAGTAAAACCATTGAGTCCTGACCTTTTCTTTGCTGGAAGACTTTTAATTACCTTTGATCTCATTACTTATTATTGGTTTGTGTGGGTTTTGGATTTCTTTGTGGTTTAATCTTGGTAGGGTATATGTGTCTTGGTAGACTGTATGTGTCTAGAAATTAATTCATTTCTTCTAAGTTTTCCAATTTATTGACGTATACTTGCTCATAGTAGTCCCTAATAATCCTTTCAATTTCTACAGTACTGGCTGTGATGTTTCCTTTATTATCCCGATTTTATTTATTTGGGTCTTCTCTTTTCTTTCTTTCTTTTTTTTTTTTTTTTTTTTTTTTTTTGAGACAGAGTTTCGCTCTTGTTACCCAGACTGGAGTGCAATGGCGCGATCTTGGCTCACCGCAACCTCCGCCTCCTGCGTTCAGGTAGTTCTCCTCCCTCAGCCTCCTGAGTAGCTGGGATTACAGGCACGTGCCACCATGCCCAGCTAATTTTTTGTATTTTTAGTAGAGACGGGGTTTCACCATGTTGATCAGGATGGTCTCGATTTCTTGACCTTGTGATCCACCCGCCTCGGCCTCCCAAAGTGCTGAGATTACAGGCTTGAGCCACCACGCCCGGCTGGGTCTTCTCTTTCTTTTTATTAGTCTGGCTAAAGGTTTCTTGATATTCTTTATCTTTAAAAAAACAACTATTGGTTTTATTGATATTTTGTATTGTTTTTGTCATTCCAATTGGATTTATTTCTGCTCTGATTTAGTTATTTCTTTTCTTCTGCTACTTTGAGATTCAGATTGCTCTTTACTTTTTATTCATTTGGGAAGCCTTCTTAAGTTGTTTATTTGACATTTTTCTACTTTTTGGATGTAGGCACATATAGCTATAAACTTTGCTTAGCACTGCTTTTGCCATATCCCATGGATTTTTATGTATTTTGCTTTCATTTTCATTTGTTTCAATAATTTTTAAAATTTCTTCTTAATTTCTTCATTGACCTACTTGTCATCCAGTAACATATTGTTTAATTCCCATGTGTTCATAAAGTTTCCAAAATTCTTCTGGTTATTGACTTATAGTTTTGTTCTACTGTAATCAGAAAAGATGCTTGATATTATTTCATTTTTTGAATGTTTCAAGACTTGTTTTGTGAACTAACATATGATCTCCCCTTGTTAATGATCCAGTTACTAAGAAGAATATGTATTCTGTAGCCATTGGATAAAATGTTCTATAAATATCCATGAAATTCATTTGGTCCATAGTGGAGATTAAGTCCAATGTTTCTTTGTTAATTTTCTGTCTGAGAGGTTTGCCCAATGCTGAAAGGGGAGTGTCAAGCTATTATTGTATTGGGGCATATATCTCCCTTTAGCTCTAATAATACTTGCTTTATATATCTAAGTGCTCCAGTGTTGAGTGCTTATGTATTTATAATGGTTATATCCTTTTGGTGAATTGATCCATTATGATTATATAATGACCTTCTCTGTCTCTTTTTTTTATAGTTTTTGTCTTGAAATCTACATTGTGTGATATAAGTATAGCTATTCCTGATCTTTTATGGTGTCTATTGACATGGAATATTTTTTTCCATTTCTTTATTTTCATCCATGTTAGGCTTTATAGGTAAAGTTTGTTTCTTATAGGCAACAGATTGTTAGGTCTTGTTTTTCTTTTTATATTCATTCAGCTAGTCTATGTCTTTTGAATAGAGAATTTAGAATACTTACATTAAATGCTATTATTGATAAGAAATTCTGCCATTTCAATTTTTTGTTTTCTGGTCGTTTTGAGGTCTTCTCTTTCTCCTTTCTTTCGTTCCTATCTGTTTTAATGAAAGTGATTTTCTTTGGTGGTGTGTTTTAATTTCCTGGCTTTTATTTATTTGTTGTACATTTTTTGATTTTTGGGTTACCATGAGGCTTGTGGATACTAACTGATAACTCATTATTTTAAACTGATGACAACTTATCCATGGTTGCATAAACAGTCAAACTAACAAACAAGCAAAGAGAAAAGCTAATAAAAAATTCTACACTTTATCGCCCCATTTTTTACTTTTTATTGTTAGTATTTATGTCTTTAGGAACTGTAGTTATTATTTTTGATAGTTTCACCATTTTGTTTTTCTAAACAAGATAGTAGTTTACACACCATAATTACAGTGTTATTATATTCAGTGTTTTCCTGTGTACTCACTATTATGAGTGAGTTTTCTACCTTCAAATAATTTCATATTGCTCATTAAAATTCTTTTCTTTTAGACTAAAGAACTCCCTTTAGCGTTTCTTGTGGATTGATCTAGTGTTGATGAAATCCCTCAGCTTTTGTTTGTATGGGAAAGTCTATTTCTCCTTCATGTGTGAAGGATAGCTAACATATGGCACACTGGAGAATGTTCCATGGGCCCTTAAGAAGAATGCGTATTCTGTGGTTGTAGTATAAAATGTTCTGTATATATCTGTCAAATCCATTTGATCTGTAGTGTTATGCAAGTTCATTTTTTATTGTTAATTTTCTATTTGAATAATGTGTTCATTGTTTAAAGTGGAGTATTGAATTCCCATACTATTATTGTATTACTGTCCATTTCTCCCTTCAGGGCCGTTAATTTTTAAAAATATATTTAGATGCGTTAATATTAGATACGTATATATGTACAATTGATATATCCTTTTAATGAACTACTTTGTCATTTTATAGTGATCTTCTTTGTCTCTTTTGACAGAGTTTGACTAAAAATCTATTTTGTCTGGTTCAAGTATAGCTGTGCCTGCTCTCTTTTGGTTATTGTTTGTGTAGAATATCTTTTTCCATCTCTTCAATTTCAGCCTATGTATTCTTAAGACTAAAATGAGTCTCTTATAGGCAGCCTATCAAAAATCTTGTTTTATTTATCTATGTAGCTACTCTGTCTTTTGACTGGAGAATTTAATCTATTTTTATTTAAAGAAATTACTAATGGCTAATGATTTACTATTGTTATTTTGTTCATTATTTTCTTGCCTTTTTTTTCTTAAAGACACAGGATCTTGCTATGTTGCCCAGGCTAGTCACAAACTTCTGGACTCACATGATCCTCCCACCTCGGTCTCCAAAGTTGCTAGGATTACATGAGCGAGTCGCCATGTCAGTCCTTCTTACTGTTTTGTAGTTCCTTTGTTCCCATTTTTCCCCCTTTTCCTTCTGTCCTTTGTGATTTGTTGATTTTTTTTTTTACACTTGCATGTTTTGAATCCTTTTTCTTTACCTTTTGCATATCTACTGGAGGATTTCTTTCCTTTTTGGTTACCACAAGGCTTCTATAAAACATCTAATAGTTATATAACCATCTTAGAGTCTATTTTAGGCTGATAATAACTTTAATTGCATACTAAATACTATGTATTTTTATTTTTCAATTAGTTTTTAATTTTCATGTGCCTTCATGCTGTTTCTTAGCACTGTATTGTTTCAACTTAAAGAACACTCTCACTTTTCTTTTAAGGCAGGTCAAATGATGAACTCTTCAACATTTTTTGGGGACTATCTATCTTTTTTTCATTTCCAAAAGACAGTTTTGCTGGGTATGGTAGCTTGCCTGGCATTTTTTTTCTTTCAGTTCTTAGAATATGTCATTTTATTCTGCTCTTATCGGAAAGATTTCTGCTGAGAAATCTACTTATATGAGAGTTCCTTGGTATATGAGAAATATCCATTTTATTTTATTTTATCATTTATTTTTTATTACTATTTTTTATTATGCTTTAGGTTCTAGGGTACATGTGCAGATCATGCAGGATTGTTGAATAAGTACATACATGGCAATGTGGTTTACTGCCTCCATCCCCCCTTTACCTATATCTGGAATTTCTCCCCATGTTATGCCTCCCTGACCTCCCCACCCTTCGCTGTCCCTCCCTTGGCACTCCCCCAACAGACCCCAGTGTGTGATGCTCCCCTCCCTGTGTCCATGTGTTCTCATTATTCATCACTCACCTATGAGTGAGAACATGTAGTGTTTGATTTTCTGTTCTTGTGTCAGTGTGCTGAGAATTATGGTTTCTAGATTCATCCATGTCCCTACAAAGGACAAACATCATTTTTTTATGGCTGCATAGTGTTCGATGGTGCATATGTGCCACATTTTCCTTGTTCAGTCTATCATCAGTGGGCATTTGGTTGGTTCCAGGTCTTTGCTATTGTAAACAGTGCTGCTATGAATATACGTGTATATGTGTCTTTATTATATGATGATTTATAATCCTTTGGGTATATACCCAGTAATGGGATTGCTGGGTCAAATGGAATTTCTATTTCTAGGCCCTTAGGAAGCGCCACACTGTCTTCCACAATGGTTGAACTACTTTGCACTCCCCCCAAGATTGTAAAAGTGTTCATATTTCTCCACATCCTCTCCAGCATCTGTTGTCTCCAGACTTTTTAATGATCACCATTCTAACTGGAGTGAGATGGTATCTCAATGTGGTTTTGATTTGTATTTCTCTAATAACCAGTGATTTTTTTTTTCTTGCAAATCTGTTTTAATTCTTTGTAGATTCTGGATATTAGCCCTTTGTCAGATGGGTAGATTGCAAAAATTTTTTCCCATTCTGTTGGTTGCTGGTTCACTCTGATGATTGTTTCTTTTGCTGTGCAGAAGCTCTGGAGTTTAATTAGGTACCATTTGTCTATTTTGGCTTTTGTTGCCAATACTTTTGGTGTGTTAGTCATGAAGTCTTTGCCTATGCCTATGTCCTGAATGGTTTTGCCTAGGTTTTCTTCTAGTTTTTTTTTTTTTTTATGGTGTTAGGTTTTATGTTTAGGTCTTTAATCCACCTGGAATCTGTTTGGTTCCTGAGTTGGCAGGACCAGTTCTGGACTGCTACTGAAAGTGGCAGGGGCAGGGGGTTGGGAGCTGGATTACAGAGCCACTTCAAGCTCCTTAGTAGAACTGAGATTGGCATGGATTGGCATGTCTCCTGGCAAATATCTGAGTAGGCAGGACTGCTCCAAGACCACATCTGAGAGGGGCAGGAGATAAGTTACAGGACCATTTCAGGATATACTGTGAGCTGGAGGTTGGCACTGGCAGGTCTGGCTCTAGGAGCACAAACACATGTCTCTTGGTTGTTCCCTGGGCAGGCAGGACTGCCCCCAATCCATGGTTGAGGACTGAAGCCAGATGGTGAGCTGCTTTAGGGTCTACAGCCAGGATTGAGGTCAGTGGGCATCCAAGCCACTGTAGCCAGCTGCAGCTACATGTGGCACAGACAGATGTTACTCCTCCCAGTTCCCTTGGCAGGTGGTGCTGGTAGTGCAGGATCAAAGCCAACCTGGTCTGTATGTGAGTCTAACAGGGGATGGGGCTGTTTTCAGTTCTGGCCAGGACCAGAGTTGGTGAGCCTGCCATCTACCTGGACATGAGCCTTTGGTTACAGGATCGCTCTTCTTGGTTTTAGGCTCTGTCAGGCTTTTGCAACCTCCCACCTGGATCACAAAGCTTCCACAAGGCACTTTTGTTTGTGGATGAATGCCAAATTATTGTTGCTATGAAGAATACAAGCAGGAGACCTGCCATCTTGCTGATTCACTCTGAATATTTTATAATTTTTTTTTGTATTATTTAGTATTGTATAGGGATACCATACAAGATTTTACTTTGCCCTTTACTTGGTGAAATTCTCTAACCATGAATGGCTAATGTTTATTAAAATATCTTCAAGTATATATTTAATTACCAGATTTTATGTGGTTTATATTATACTGCCAGTTTTTTTTATAATATGAAATCTATAATAAAGTATCTTTTCTTTATTGATCCTTTTGCTAGGGCTAATTCAAATTAAAAACATGCATTTTCTTGTATCAAATGTCTGAAAACTGCAAACAATAAGACTTCTTATTTATATCCTTGTGTCATTTGTACTTTACCAATGTTTTAATATTGGGTTATTTCTTTGGAATTTTTAGATTCTGCATTTAATTATTTAAATATATCACCTACAGTTAATCTTTATTATGGAAACATCAAGGATAACTTTGATAGTTACTTGATGTATTGTATTATCATTGAATTGAGCCTCGAATCAAATTTCTTTGAGGTCAGTCTGAGTCTCATGGTTAGATGTCCTTAAAGAAGCAAGAAACTAGATAAAGAATTGCAACAACATTGAAGTTTAGGAGTAAAATTTATTTGGGGAAGTTTGTTTTTTATGGGTATTTCTGCATAGCAGCAAATGAATATGGCATTAATATTTATCACTGGTTTTACTCAATGGGATTAGTGCCACTGTTTGATAGTACCTAAAGTTTTGTCTGAATATTACCAGAAAAATAATTTCTTAGGATGGAAAGTAGCTCTGATGCTTGTCAAAAACCCTTTATTTACTTATTTTAAAAACCTGTTGTATTAAAAAGAATTTTTGATTCAAGAGTAGCAAAGATCAAATTTATTCTCTGCCTTATTTGAATATACTTTTAATCCCCACGTAGATTTTTTTAAAGTAAAAATAGCAATTTGGATGACATCAGAGAAGACATTTTAGAAAAAAAAATGCTTATTTAGTGAAGACATCACTTAATATACAGAATTGTCATTAGAGTTGATTGATAACTAAAGTTCAAATTCAGAAGGTAATATCCAACTTCTTACATTATACTCAGTTTATTGACTCAAGAGTGGAATTGAAACTGATTGAAAAAGGTTAATAAACTTTAATAGATTATTATCTATGTTAGCTACTTAGTGTGATCAGTTTCTATGTTTTTATAAAACTGCTGCTTTGACTTCAAAACTATCTTTCACATAAACCCTTCCTTAATTGTTTAAAAGTTTCCTGACTCTTGCTTTGATTTTGTTTTTCTTTTCAGCCATTATCATCTATCATCAGAAAATATGCTTAACTTTAAATTACTCATGATGCAAAGTAAACTCATTTTTTTCTTATTTAAAAACTTTCTGAATATTGACAACTGGTAAAAACTCAAATATCTTTTTTTATTATTTTAATCTAAGTAATATCTTAATATTTTATGATACTAATCTTGCTTCACATTACTTTCATGTTGTATCATTTGAAATCAATACCGGAAAATTAATACATAATTTTAAGTGTAAGATATTTCACTCTTCTCTTTTTCTGTCTTTGTAAAATATGTATAAAATGGGTAACAAATAGCCCAGTATGTAATTATTATAACAAAATAGCATTACATCTAATGCATTTTTGTATAATATGCAGAACATATCCTGATTTACCAGTTTTCTTTTGAATTTTAGTATTTTCTGTTGACAACAGTAAGTCACACATTTTTATTCACTTCAAAAATATTTCTTTCCTTCTACCAAAATTTTTCCATGATCCGTACTTGCTGTTCTTTCACTTTAGCATACACTCGACCTAGAAAGCATTCCTTTTACTTTATATAAATTCAGTTTTCTTGTTAATTGCCACATTAACCTTTACAGAAAATATACCATGACTGGCTCCTCTGATGATTCTTTGATTTGTTCAGCCTCCTCTCAGAATTTGTGTGTTAAGTTTATACCATGTTAATTTGTACAGCGAATTATATTGCTTTGTACATGTTTTTTTTTCTTTAGATCTTTAAAAGTATATGGATTTCATCTCCCTGACTACATTGCAAACTTTATATGGGGAATTCAGATCTTTATACTAACTTCTCTATTTCCTTTCTCCCTCCTACTACTGGTTTTGGCACTCTAAGACAGTGTACTTTTTGATGTACTGAAATGTAACTAGGAATCTCTTATTGTAGGTCACTGTAGTTCATTATTTTGACAGATTATGAAGGTCATTTTCACATTTGGGATGATAAATGGCTTAGACGAAAATATAAACATAAAAATGAAATAAAATGACTTAAAATAAATGTCAATAAATAAAGAAATGTTATAATACTATTTTCTTAATATTCAATTCTACAAAATACTGCCAATGATGGTGACGATAATCATGATGCTGTTGCTGCTGCTGCTGATTTTTAGATATGAGGTCTCACTCTGACACCCCCGTTATTTTTGGAAAGAATATATGTTTCAAATACTGTACAGTTTTTCCTGATTTTAAGTGTATTGTGTGATTTTCATTATATATATTTAGCATAATTAATTGTATGACTGAAGAAATAAAAAATACAGTTTGCAGTGCTGGTTCATTAGAGCACACAAGACCCCAGTTGTAGCTCTTTGCCTTAGTTACAGGCATTTCATCTGGGCAAGGCTATGTGAAGATGTCTGGCCCAATTTGCAGGTTTTGCAAAACCAATTGTCTCTTCCCTTTAATCTGCTCAGTTTCATCAGCCTCTTACCAGCCTCAGAAAAGTTGGCCATTCATTAAAAATATAAGTTATGATTGCCACCAGGCAAGTTTTAAATGTTTGGGTTTTTTTAGCTTTTATAACACTGATTTCTTCTTAAAAGCATTAGTGAATATCCTTACAAACTGTTAAGTTGATTGTAGTCTATCAAACAGTTTGTCAGTACAACTGGCTCACATTTGAGGTAAATATTTACTGACATCACCAACTTAATGTAAGGAAATAATGAATAGTGATTTTACAATTTTCCCTAACCAATCTAATAGTATACCTACATTAAGTTTATTACATATTTTATTAAATGACTTTCAATTCATTTAAGTTAATTTAATTAAACAACAGCACAGATTCTATGTAGAACATGTGCTTGAAAAAATGAATATTTAATTAATATTTATATTTAATTAATATTTATGATTTAGTATTGATATTCCTAACACCTGCATTAAATTGAACCTTGCTAATTCCCTAAATAATAGTATAGAAAATACTGAAAATAATTAAAAACTTTATCTGGAATCAAGAAAATTACTTTTATGTATTCCTTTTGCTTTATCTGAAATATTAAACATATTTAAAATAAATATTATTTATTTTTATATAATTAAAATCAATTTCATCCTGATTATGTAAATATATTATACTCTACAGTAAAATTTTTGTTTGCTTAGCTCATTTGTAGCAAATGATCAAAAGAGGTATATACTATGTGTACCTTAGCATGTATATTTTTCTATAAGAAGTATAAGGAAAAACAGAAACAGAATAATATATAAAAATTATATTTGTCTTCATTTTAAAATATGTTCAGTATAGTTCATAGAGTACATTAAGTAATTTTAAATTGTTAATAGGTTTTCAAAAGTGAGCACAGGAATGATTTATATCTCCTATCAATATATGAAATGTATTTGCTTTAGAAGACAATTTATTAAAAATTAAACATAATTTATTATAGTTCAGATTTACCCTTGTATCCCAGGATGTCAAAAGAAGATAATTTTCAAGTAGTTATTTGTATTGAAGAATATTAACAATGTTAAACTTACAAATGGCAATTTTGTTGACACTTACATGTCTAAATGGGTCAAAAAATGATTAGATTTCCTACTAACTATGAAAAAAAGAGGTAGGTGTTAGGTTGTATAGGTAGACAAACTTTCACAGCAACAACTTACGTAGTTTTTCTTAGACTTCAGTGCCCAGTGCTAATGATGGTAAGTTTGTTGCAGATAAAAGGTATTTGTTACTACATTTGAAATAAATTATTTAAAGTATTATATTCAATGCTCTATTAAATTATTTACCATGTAGAGTTCAGGAAATAGGAGTACATTTGGTCAAAAAAAATCTTAGAATATGGACAGAGTAAAAATTTCCCATATAACCAAATACATTTTTTGAAAAGATAAGTCGGAGATTTTTTCTGTTGTCTGAAATCACCTAAAAGAAATTCATTAATGTTGACTGGGTGAATAATCCAGTAGTTCCCCTTTCTGTATTAACCTCTTTCCTTGTTGATGAAGCATTCATTTAGAGAGATGTTGTATCTTGCACTGTTTATTCATCCTTGATTCTGGATCTAGTAGAGAGGAAAGTTGTCCTTAATGTATTCAAATGGAAGCTAAATTCATCCTATTTGCAGGTAAAGTGAGAATGGTCTTTCAAATTAAAGCCAATGTAAGATAAGACAGCCTCCCTGAGGTGACTTACTTTGTGCTTTTCAAAATATATTGCTTTACAAAAAATTCAGAAGTGACACAAATGAGACTCCAGGAGCCATTTGAAACTCTTGTTTCTGATGAATGCTGACTGACTTTTAATTAGAAGTGTATCTTCAGTTAATATTGTAGATATTAATTACTGATTCATGCTGTGTTTTCAGACAGGATAAAACAGATGTCTCAGTAAATTGACCAATTGAATCAGAAATATTGTGGAACTTAACTTTAAACACCAGTGACCTGCTTTAGTAGCAGATCATTTTCTTTTTATACCATGTAGTACATGTGGCAAATGTACTACATAATCAATGTGGTAAACAATTAAAGTAAAACTGATATTTTAAAAAAAATTGAAACAAAAAGTTACAATGCAGTAAATATGAAGAAAAACAGTTCATGAATTTCATCTTCCATGTTTTCATAATCTTGGTAAAAAAACACTTCAGTACACTCCATTAAAATCTTATGATTAATGAAAAAAGGATTATGGATAGATAACATTGTGAAAGGATTAATTTCTTCACCGATATGCAGAACAAATGAAAACCATTGTTTCTAGTTGTATATTTTACAACAAGACAAACAATAAATGTTTGTTTTATGTATTGAAGAAAAGTCTCAGAAATGAAGTACTCTATTAAATCCAATAATAACTGCTGGTTAAATATAAAGAAATCATTAGTCAGTTATTCCCATTGCTGGTTGGTAGTACTATCTTAGTTCTTAAAACGTGAATACAAATTTACTTGCAGCATTGCACTACATATTAAGAGTTTCTTGGAGAAATCAAGAAACAACTAATATAAACACTTAGCTCTAATTGGTTTTACAGTTTCTAACACTTTGGGACAAGGAATGTGAGGGCCAAAAGAGAAAATACAAAAAGAATAAGTACTATGAATAGAAAGGGAATGTTACATATTGTGTGTATGTGAATGAGAGAGGACAGGAAGAGAGCAGGGAAATAGAAAAAGAGGGGGGATGGGAGAAAGGGAGGGAGGGAGGGGGAGAGAGAGAGAGAAATATGCTAGTTTCATTTTATAACCTTGAGGAACTAATTTCATTATTTCTCTTAACCTTGCCTATTTTGAACACTGCTCATTATGTCTCAGCTACTCCCATTCCCACCTATTTTATGCTTTCTTTTGTATTCTCACACTTTCCTGGCTTTCTAGTATGATTCTTCTTCCCTAAAATTACCTGATTGTTTATAAGTCTTACAATCTACCTTCTTAGCCCTTACATTTAGGAAAATGATTTTCTGCTAAGAAAAATTACAAGACTCTCTGGATTAATAAGCCTGCAGATTTATCATTTCCAACCTATACTGGAACCTCAATAGTTTGTGGAAATATTTCTGGCTCAACTTCTACTCCTGTTCCTCCCAGAGTATTTTGAAACTTTCGATAAGCTCTTAAAGACTCTTTTATTTAATGTTGTATAAAATGACCATCTCAAATTTCACGTAAAAGTCAGTAGGAGAGTTGCAACCTTTCTTCACCTTTCTCCTTCCAATTCATTGTTCATATTACTGTCATAATGACATTTCTAAGATGCAAGTCACTTTATTCATTTCCTTAAAATTTTCATTGTCTCCTCATGCTCATTATGATAAACCTACTCCTTAGCATGATCTTTGAAACCGTCGAATGACCTTGGAATCACTCAACAAATACTATTGATCATCTAGTGTCTAGGCACACTTTTCTCTGGTTGGGACGTTATCAGTGAACAATACAGGCAAAGATCCCTGCCTTCATGGAGATTATATTCCAGTGGTGGAAGAGATAATAAATGATAAATATAGTATATAAGTAAATTATCCAGTATGTTAGAAGATGATGGATGCTATGGAATTAAAAAGTTGATCAGGAGTTCAGGGAGTGATAGAAGTAGATTTGGTCTGACACACTGGTCAAGATCAGTCTTATTGAGTCTTATATGCACACCTCCACATGCACCACAATTTCCCATCATACCTTGCTATTTTTCTTTTCCCAAACATGTTTTCTTCTGTCACCTGTTAGCACTGTGGTTTTACATAGAATGTACAGTTTCCATGAAAGCCGTCTCTTTGCCCAGCCATTTCCACCTTTGAGTTCACCCTTTGCTGTGACATCATTTCCCCCAAATAAACCTTTCTCCTGCTACCCATTTACTCCCACACAGGTTGGTTGTTTCTCTTCTGTAATACCACAAACTCGTAGTTTTATTTTTTTTATTTGCAATTATTTACATACTTTTACATTTTTTCTAGGCTATGCTAGAGCAATTAAAAAACCCCTAAATCTCATTGGTTTATTTCTCATTTATTATATTTGGGCTATAGCAACTGCAGGACAATTGTGGCTCTGCTCCGTGTGTGTGTGTGTGTGTGTGTGTGTGTGTGTGTGTATGTGTGTGTGCATGTATGTGTGTGTATGTTTCATTCCGGGAATAACCCATATTGGGAACATATCTTTCTCCTGGCAGAAGAAAAAAAGAAATAGCAAAACATGTAATGGCTCTTAAAATTTCTGTTGAGGTGTAGCATACATCACTTATACTCAGATTCTATTGGACAAAACACGTTACATGGTGAAGCCCAAAGCCAATGGAATGGAAAAGATTCCCATAGGGAGTCCTTTCAAATGATGTGACAAGGGATGGGATGGGAGATAGAATACTCTTATAGGAGGAAACAGAGTAATTAGGAAAAATCTAATCTACCACACTTGCATATCTTTCATAGTAGACTCTGGGCAACTCAAGTTAAAGTTTTGTGGATTTTATCATCAAATATATTTCCTAGTACTTAACAGCAGCTTAATATAAAGCTTTAAAAGTGAAATGAGCAAAAGGAGAATGGAACTAAGATTTATATATATATTTATTTTTTGAGATGGAGACTCACTCTGTTGCCCAGGCTGGAGTGCAGTGTGATGGTCTCAGCTCACTGCAGCCTCTGCCTCCCAGGTTCAAGTGATTCTCCTGCCTCAGCCTCCTGAGTAGCTGGGATTACTGGCACCTGCCACCATGGCTGGCTATTTTTTTGTATTTTTAGTAGACACAGGGTTTCAACCATGTTGACCAGGGTGGTCTCGAACTCCTAACCTCGTGATCCATCAGCCTGGACCTCATAAAGCACTGAGAATATAGCCATGATCCACTGTGCCCAGTCAGAAACTAAGATTTATTTAGTGTCTTGTACCAGACACCACTGTGCTCTTCAACTTCCATATTATAAATAAGGCAAATGAGATTCCTAGGTAAAATAACATGTGTGGCACACACTTAAGAAGCAGTATGTGCAAAATTTTAACTCCTGTCTGTCTGACTTTAATGCTGCTTTCTACTTCACCATCCTGTCTTTGTAGAAGTATACAATCTACAAGTCTTATGCAGTGATTTCATAATATTAAGGAAAAGAAACAGATACCATATTACTATGATTGGTGATTCTGTTTTTGCAGCAACTCTTGCATTTGACCTATTCTTATACTTCACACCATTTTTCTATTTCAGACATTTGTAACATCCCATTAAGATTTCCATAATAATGTCTTAATTATTTTCTTTTCTCTCTAGATTTCATTCTATAAGTAATGTTGCTAAAGTAACCTTCCTAAAGCATATCTCTTATCATGCTATTCTTCTGCTCAAATGTGTTTTAAGGTTTCAAATTATCTACACTACAAACTATAGTTTATGTTTTTAACCTACAAGATCTCACCATTCTTTCTCAAATACCTATGCTGGACTAGTTAAATGTTTATAATCAGAAAACTAGATTCACTTTGCCAAATACATACTTTGCTTCCTCTGCTTGCTCCATATGGAATAACCCTTCTTTTGCCTTCATTTACAGAAATGAACTTCAACTTATAGACAAATGCCACTTATTCCATAAACATAGTTCCATCCCAAATAATTTCTTCCTCCTCTTTCCATGGCGCACTGTAGCTTTAAATGACCAAAGTTATTGAGGATTATTTAGAGTGGTTGTCAACATGACAGTCATCTTCAGATATTTGAAAGGCTGTTGGCTGGAAGAACAATGGATTTTTCTGGTTCTAAAGGGAAGACCAAGAACAAGTATGGGTATGTTTTGAGAGAATGGATTTCAGCAACTTCCATATCTGCCTCAAGAAGCACTTCAAAGGAGGTGTTTAAGCAATATCTAGATGCTTCCTGATTGTAGATATTTTGGTTTGAACATCATTATTCATCTCATAGTAGTTTGTATCTGTGGTATTTTTTCTGTTAGACTTGAGCTTTTTATGAATAAGTGCTTCTGTCTTGTTTATATTTATGTCTCTCATAGAGTTCGTTAGATTGGCTTTGTTATGCAGAAATATATGGACGCAGATGACACCAACCTCATGTGTTGTAAATATAAAATAGATTTTATTGAGAGAAAAACGTTCAGGCAAACAAATAGCAGAGCATGCGTCATTCACCAGCCTCTTAAACAATCCTAATGGAAGTGGGTTTATACTGTTCAAGATTTGGCTGCATGCACTACAGAAAGTGACTCAGCTGAATGGGTCCCACTGGCAGTATACATCTAGTGAAGCATACATTTTCTGCTAGAGAAACTGACATTTAAAGAAAGGAGGAGTCTCTGAATCTCAGTCTCTCATATCAGTTTATTCTTCCTTTGAGCTAAGATCTGCTGAAGTGACTTTTTGCTAAGTTATCAAAGTGTTGAAATAAACAGGTCACCATGATATTAAAATCTGTTTCTCTTTATATTTGAAATTTCTTTGAATGAAGACAAGGACCACCTAGCAGTGGTACTGAAAGACAGTAAATAAATACCTATCATTCTTGTATTTTTATTTGACAGCAGGAAAGAGGGTAGAAAATGGAAATAATTCTGACTTTTTGTCCAGTTAGAAATTAATAGTTAATGTGATCAGTAGGAAGTTTTTCAAATCATTATCAGTTGTAAGAAATAGAAACTAGTGATTCTGGCTAACTGCAAGGAAGGGAAAGTATTTCAAAAAGAAGGACCATAACAGAATAGGCGAGATGATTTGCGGACTGGGCTTGTGAGGTGTAAAAACTGAGGTAGTAGCAGAGGAAGCACTGAGGTAGTAGCATAATTCTTTCCTAATAAAGGAAGGAAGCTATGAAAAAACTCTAGAGATAAGAGCAGACTGGTCAACACTAGCACATGCTACAACGGGAATGAACCTCGAAAACATTATGCTAAGTGAAAGATTCCAAACATGAAAGGCTGCATATTGTATGATTTCATTTATATGAACTGTTCATCATATGTAAATACATAGTAATAGAAAGTGGAAATAAAGGAAAATGGGGAGTAACTGCTTACAAATCCCACTCTACTGCCCAGGCTGGAGAGCAATGGCACAATTTCAGCTCACTACAACCTCTGCCTTCTGGGTTCAAGTGATTCTCCTGCCTCAGCCTCCTGAGTAGCTGGGATTACAGGCATACACCACCACATCTGGGTAACTTTTGTACTTTTAGTAGAGACGGAGTTTCACCATGTTGGCGAGGCTGGTCTTAAACTCCTGACCTCAAGTGATCTACCCGCCTCTGCCTCCTAGAGTTCTGGGATCACAGGCGTGAGCCACCACACCTGGTCCAAGTTTCCTTTTACGTGATGAAATGTCTTAGAGCTAGATAGAGATGATGGTGGCACAACACTGCGAGTTTACTAAATGTCAATGAGTTGCACACTTTGAAATGTTTAACGGTTAGTTTTATGTTGATATTGTACAGTTTTACTTCAATTAAAAAACATGAATTGGCTCTAAGAGAAATGAAATTGTTACTATTTATTCTTTTTTCTCTGTACTTGCTCAAAATCACAACTTTTCAGTTTGGCCAGATTTAGGTCATCTGTCCTCCTTTCTGTCATATGGAAACAAGAAAGGAAGTAACCACCCCCTTAGGCTTCTTAGGAAGAGGTAGGCTTCAGGATTTCATGGGCCACCAAGATTAGAGAGACAATCTGAAACATGTCATTTCCCCAGTAATAACAAGTCTATTAGTTATGCATAGCGAACACTGGGCATACAGAAACACCCCTAAAATATCTCTATATGAGGCCAAAAAAAATCCAGTGTTTGTAAACAAAATTGGTAAGATGTCTTAAGAAAAAGAATCTCTAAACATATTTACTACTATTTTTAAGAGTCTAGTGTTTTCTTAAAAATATATATGGGCTGGGCATGGTGGCTTATGCTTGTAATCCTAGCACTTTGGGAGGCCAAGACAGGCAGATTACTTGAGGTCAGGAGTTCAAGACTGGCCTGGCCAATATGGTGAAACCCTGTCTCTACTAAAAATACAAAAGTTAGTCAGACATAGTTCTGTGCATCTGTAGTCCCAGCTACTTGGGAGGCTGAGGCAGGAGAATTGCTTGAACCTGGGAGGCAGAGGTTGCAGTGAGCTGAGACTGAGATCACACCACTGCAACTGCACTCCAGCCTGTGTGACATAGCTAGACTGTCTCTCTTTCTCTCTCTCCATCTATCTATCTATCTATCTATCTATCTATCTATCTATCTATCTATGGTTATTCTGTATGTAAAACATGTGCTTTGGAATATTCAAATAGTGAAAATTAAATTCCATTCCCTTTGAATAGTTATTAGAACATATATTGTGCAGAATTCAAAGAATAAACAGAACTGGCATACATATAGCCTCTTGTGAAAACAGTATAGGGAAAGGGGCATAATAATTAGTTCATTTTTCACAAATCACAGTTCTTAGAATTCTTTGTGGAATTGTTTTGATTAAAACCTGGGGATTTAGATTGGTTTCCTTAAGGTGTTTAAGAAATCTTAAGAGGGATTATTGAGAAAAAGTAATGATAAATTGGCACTTGATTTTTAGGACATAGTATAAAGAATTCAACTTTAGGTTATGTCTGCTTCTATTTCTGTGTCTAATATATACAGCATGCAGTGATGCTTGTTCTCTGTGGCAGCTATGAAATTTGCACCAGAGAAAGTGTTTAAATTTTGTATAAAATTGAATATAATCTCATCAGTGTGGCTGTTTTGTGTATAAAGGAAACAACTTGATTAGTCTGTATTTATTGCAAGGAATTTTCCTGAAATGCAGATGACCTGCACTGTACTCTTATACAATAATAATGCATCAGGCAGTGTTCATTCAATAAGGAGGAAATTAAAATCAACTTTCTAATACACAATACAATTTTTTTTTCTTGACATGCAGGTCAGAAAATATACAGATTTAGAGATAATATAACAGAGTAGAATAATCACTGGGCATGAATTTCAAATACCACAATTTGAGTATTGAAGGCTATTGACTACCTTTGCAAATTCAAGCAGGCCACCTGACTTCTCTGTAACTTAGCTATCTGCCTTACAGTAATGTTGTGGAAACTAACATACAAATGTCATTTGTTATAATAAATTTTCCGGGTTTTTTTATTTTATGGAATCTTCCTCAAAAAACACTGATCATGGTTTTAATGCTGTATGAGATAAAAATGACGGAATAATAGAAGTAGGTTAATGTCATGAATTACCCATTCTACTAACAAGCTTATTCTGTGAATTAATTGGCAAAATTATACATTACCTACTATTGTGGGAGAATGTAATCTACCACTAGTAAATTTTGACCATGAATTCCCCTTGTTACCAAGCTTCACTTCTTACTATCTCTTCACCATACACTTTATACACAGTGATTTCATCTAACACTGGTTCCTGGTTCTAGTATCTTCCATGATGCAATTCACAAAGTTAAAATAAAAGCCAAGAAAACCAACCCAGCATGAAATCTGTAGGTAACAAGTACAACAATAATGTTAAATAAGCACAGATGGAGAGTGGTGAGCGGGCACTTGTTCTTTGGGATGGTGAGGGATGAGATGAGAATTGACAGATGTGTGGTAGAAGGGAGGAGAAGAACAAAAGGGAGACTAGAAAAACTGTACTGAAGGTGAGGGATGGGAGGACAACCAGGATCAGTATCGAAGCACGATTGGTTGTACTTAGATTCTATTTTAGATTATGTCAAATAACACTTTTAGCCATGTAGCTATTTGGAACTGGCATTTAATTAGTGAATGACAAGCAAGAAATAACAAGGTGACATGGAAGCACTTAAGAATAAAGCCATCATTCGTTCTTTAGCAGTTTATACTTGTAAAGTTCTGTATTGCCCTTTATTAAACCTTCACAATATTACTGTGAGAAAGATGGATAACAAGAACTAGCTACTCTCTCTTCCATGTGGACTAAACAAAAGGAAATTGGTTTGTAGTTGAGTAAAAATGTCTTGACTAAAAAGCCCATAGCTGTGCTGAAAAGTATTTCCTAAATGAATTGCCCATTTTAGTAAATGGCTATTGAATGCACTAATCTTCGTTTTTACAATACATAAGCTTTATGCCAAGGTGATTACATTCTAAGACCTAGGGTTTAACATAGACATAGAAGGCAAAGTCAGCTTTCTACAGTGTGTGTTTAGCACGCTCTTGCCCTAACATTTTCCTTCACATGACAGTCACATTTACTGAAAGTTTCGCAGGTGGTTATCAGTGTAGTAGGGAAGTGAATCAGGAATCATTTAAGACAAGAGTCACTGGATGAAATTCCCCAGTGGTGGCTTGTGGGCATGAAAATCTCTGGTGAAGGAGTCTAGCCATTTGAAATGATAAATGGCACATCTAGTAACTGAATTAGCCATTCAACAATTATTTATAGAACCCATATAATGCATCAGGCACTGATCCTGAGGGTAGAGTGTTAATAAGACCGACAGAAATCTTTGTCCTCATAGAGCTCAAATTCTAATGGGAGAGATAGACAATAAACAACGACAAATCAGCAAAATGTAGATAGTATGTTAAATATTGGCATGTATTCAGAAGAAAAATTATATGCAAAGTAGGGGATAAAAAGTGTGTATGTTTTTCCCTGAAAGGAGGGCTATCTCATGGGAAAGGCTAAAGGAAACCAGGAAATGAACCATTGAGAGGAGAGCTTTGAAGCAGAGGAAAACAGTCAAAAGCATTTGATAATCTCATGATGGTGCAAGGAAATAGAAATTTCAAAATAAATGATGAAATACTGAAATAACGTCTTTAATAATTTTGCTAATGCCAGTCTTGCCCTGAATCACATCTTCAAATAAGCACACAGACAGCAGTGCTTGTATTATCTTACCACTCACTTTGCTACTCAGGTCTCTGATGCTTTACTGAAAGTATTATTATCTACAGACACTCTCTTAAAAATCTCCTCTCTTTCTTCAGCCCATACCTCTATATTTCTCTATTTATCATTTGACTCTTGGTTTCTCCATGTCTGGAAATGGATTTCTTTGTCAACTTTTGTGACCTTTCCACTCTTGATTTTCAGGTCCTTTACTTTTTGTGAAAAAGCAGTTTATAACTGCCAACCTGTAATCATTCCCATCACCCTTGCCTTGGATTAGGTCTTCCTCTATTACCTGGATTCAGGCACTATCTTTTCCTTCCCACACAGACCATCACTTCTCCCGATTGACTACCTCTGTGCTCCAGATGCACAGCAGCTGGGGATGTGTGTGGGGTGGAGGCATCTGCTGAGGATACGGCCATTGCCTCTTACTGTATCTTGGTACTGCTCTAATGCTTGGCCATCTTCAAACTGAGGAAATGACAGCTCTACTACAGTACCACTACCAGCTGCTTCAGATCTCTGCTCAGCTTTTTTTTTTTTTGAGACGGAGTTTCACTCTTGTTACCCAGGCTGGAATGCAATGGCGCGATCTCGGCTCACCGCAACCTCCGCCTCCTGGCTTCAGGCAATTCTCCTGCCTCAGCCTCCTGAGTTGCTGGGATTACAGGCACGTGCCACCATGCCCAGCTAATTTTTTGCATTTTTAGTAGAGACGGGGTTTCACCATGTTGACCAGGATGGTCTCGATCTCTCGACCTCGTGATTCACCCACCTTGGCCTCCCAAAGTGCTGGGATTACAGGCTTGAGCCACCGCACCCGGCACTGCTCAGCTTCTTAAGGTCAGGACAATTCCATTTCCTTCCAGAAGGTTCTGGAGCCCTTTATCTCAGCTTCATCAACATTTCCAATATGCTAGTTGATCCCAGAAATGCTGGGTTAAGGATGTTCTAGACCAATACCTATGTAGGTACAAACCTCTTGGAGGAAGGTAGATTTTCCTTTTAAAAGTCTCAAATAATTTTTCTCTAGATAATGGGCTGCTTGCCTGCTTTTCTGAGGGAGGCTACCCTCAAGGACTCCATGATAATTTATCTTTTAAGGGAGGTTTTAGGTAGGAAGACTTGATCATAAATAAAAAAGTATTTTTCTGTCAACACTCTTGTTGAGAAAAATGAGAGGACCATCTTTTCTTTCCCCAACCCCAACATATAAATTTCATATCTGATGAGACATCCAGCCTCACAACAGTAAAAAAAAAAAAGTGTTCTAAGTTCTTAAGGAGTTTACAACCAAGTTGAGAAGAATAGAGTTATACTTACTGTAAGGGGAGGAACACTGTCTTACATCCCTTTGGAGTCTGTTCATTCAAGGTTTGCCATTATGTGTTGAGGATATTGCTGTGTAAAATAACTAAGAGAAGATGATGTATTAAGTCACAGATTTGTAAAATATAAAAAAGGACATTTAAGTGGAGATGTCCAAATAGGAAACAAAGGTAAGTAAGCATAGGTGAGATCTTTTGACCTAAAGCGCAGACTAGATTGTCATTTATGTTGTGATAAAAGAAAAAAAAAAGTAGATTGATATTCTAGAATAAAATAGTTCTAGTTAAACATTATACTACATTGTGTTTCAATAAGTAATAATGATAATAAAATATTTTCTTTATTGAGTGATTATTGTGTGCTAAATTTCTATTTCAAAAGCTCACGGAGTTATCTCATTTAAGCCTTTCAAGAATCTTATGATATAGATGGTGTTATTATTTCTGTTTTACAGATGATACTCAGACTATCTTACCTTTCTGAGATCGTACATTATATGGTGGAGCTTAAATTAGAACTTACGAAGTCGTATTTTAGAGCTTGTGCACTGAAGAAGACAACTTATGTCTGTTGCTATTTTGTGTATTGCTATATGTGGCTGATTTGTTTGCTTATTTTTGAATGTATGTACGTAAATACATAGATGTTTGCATAGTACTGCCTCTGATTCTTTAACTAATCTTGTCCTTAGTGAGAGGACGTTATAAGATCCTAGAATTACAGCATGGAGGCTTAACACTGTTGTCTTCTATTCTTGACTCATTCAGACCTTATACTTAATTTGATGGACTGAACATTTGCCTGGTGAACCACTTCTAAGATCTTTTTTTTATTTCCATTTTGATTATATGGGCAGCATCCCCGTTCTGCTTTTGCATGCTGCAAACTATCCCTATTGCCAACATCCTATTTTCCCATTTAATGAATTTTCCAACACAAAGGCCAGTTTGAACTCAGTCCTTCACCACCTGAGAGGATACAACCAACACACTGTTCAGGCAGTAACATCTACAGGTCTTGGTGCTTGATTGCCTCAGGGGTGAGGAAGAATTATCTCCAGTGGTATTAGCACTTCCTTACTAGCTAAATACATGGGATATTGGACATTGGCCTACCCCATGCTTCTGGCATGAATGGTTGAATGGTTGATGATGTCTCCATATGTGATGGAGGTATTAATGATTGAAGATGGGGCCAAGAAAAGGGTTAAGAATGAACATAGTCTGTTGACTGGCTGGCTGGTAGTGCCATCAACTAAAATAGAAAATGTTGAAGAAAAAAATGTTTGGGGACAGTGTGGTAAATTATTGATATAATTTGGACACAGTAGATTTAATTTGCCTTTGAGAATGAAGGTAAATATATAACTCAAGTTTATATAGAGGGTTAGAGTAAGAAAGAGAGAGATGAGAACTATCTACATGTGATTTTTTGTGTCTACAGAGGCATTGCCTCAGAATAGCTTGGAAGAGAGAGAATGTATATAATTCCCAGCAATGTTTCTAACTGTATCCTAATAAAAATATATTTTTTCATATGAAGGACTTATGATTTGCCATACTTATATAAAGACTAAATAAAATCCTATAAAATATTGCTATTTTATTGAATATAATATACAATCTAAATAAAAGCAGTACACTTGCTCTGCAAATGTAGTTTCCTGACAAGTTCCCTGGCTTAGCCAGATTGCTGCCATTAGCCCTATTTATGTATAATTTTAAAGCCATCTTTCTATGTTCAAAGTGTACTGAACTCTACTTTCATAAAGACATTGCTGTATACCCATTCAAGATGTGTTTAGAGAAAGTTCTACTTTTATTTGCATTAGTGGACACTGTGATAATTCATGAAAACTGTAAGTATAGCCACTGTGATGGTTAGTATTGAGTGTTGACTTGATTGGATTGAAAGATGCAAAGTATTGTTCCTGGGTGCATCCCTGAGGGTGTTATCAAAGGAGATTAACATTTGAGTCAGTGGACTGGGAGGTAGACCCACCCTCCATTTGGGTGGGTACAATCTAATCAGTTGCCAGCATGTCTAGAATAAAGCTGGCAGAAGTTGGTAGGATTTGACTGGTGGAGTCTTCCAGCCTTCATCTTTCTCTCACTGCCAGGTGTTTCCTGCCCTCAAACGTCAGACTCCAAGTTATTCAGTTTTTGGACTCTTGGACTTATACCAGCAGTTTCCCAGGCCTTTAGCCACAGACTGAAGGCTGAACTGTTGGCTTCCCTACTTTTGAGATTTTGGGACTTGGACTGACTTCCTTGCTCCTCAGTTCACAGAAAGCCCATTGTGGGACTTCACCTTGTGATCACTTCACACCCCTTAACAAACTTCTCTTCATATGTACATCTCTCCTATGAGTTCTGTCCTTCTAGAAAACCCTGAATGTACAGATATGGTCCCTCTGTGATATGGTTTGACTCTGTGTCCCCACCGAAATCTCACCTCGAATTATAATCTCCACATATTGAGTATTTAGGGAGGACCCTGTTGGGAGGTGATTGGATATGAGGGCGGTTTCCCCCATGCTATTCTCATGATAGTGAGGGAGTTCTCATGAGATCTGTTAAAATTTAAAATTGACAGTTTCTCCTGTGCTTTCTTTTTCCTGCCACCGTGTAAGATATGCCTTGCTTCCCCTTTGCCTGATGATTTGAAGTGAAGCATTTTCATCCTGAAACTGTTACCACTGTGTCCCACATCTATCTATGGAAAAATTATCTTCTGTGGCACTGGTCTCTAGTGCCAAAAAAGTTGGGTACCTCTAGGTTAAAGAAATAAAAAAAAAGATTCCTCATTCTATCAATAATGATTCTGTACTTATATATTTTCAGAATTATATTTTGTGAACTTTTCTTGAAGTGCTGTAAAATTTAAGAATAATGAGGAGGTAAATTATTTCTTATAAACTTAAACATACCTATTGGACAGGCAATTAAGTCTTACTGAGCTTTCTAAATATATTTACAATAATGATCTTTGTGCCAACATATATCCTGTTCTATATATAGTATTTCAATTAAATTTCCCATACATATATTTGGTCACCCCTTTTGGTGTCTTTTTTCTCCTGGACTGCAAGCAAGTTGCTATCTGTGCTGCTTCTGTGACTCTGTACAACTGGATAGATGGGACACTAATACAAGGATTAGTCCTGATTTTGCTAAGAAATGTTTTACTTTCATTGTTTGGAAAATTTTTTTTAAACTACTTGATGATGACAACTCCACTTTTCTTCTGAAATATGTTTGCTCCACTGAAAACCAAACATCTTTAATAATAGGCTTTTGTGCTGGTTGATAGCAGGGAGTGTATCTTTTTTCATTTTAATAACACTTGGAATAATTCCTAAGATGCAATAGGTTCTTTATAGTACTTGTGAACTAATGGAACAGTTTTAACTTTTTGTGTTTATTGGGTGTGATCCACAAGTCTCAAATTTTTCTGTTGCTGTGTCTTTTTATTATCTGGTGATATAAAACATATTCAGTTTGGAACAGAACCACTGGTGGTGCATTTTGAAAATAAGCCACTCCTAAAATATTTTAACAAATATTTGTTTCTTCCTTCTAGGTTAAACTCAAATGTTACTTCTTCCAGAAAGCATTTTAAAGTCAGAATTAATCATTGACATCTATCGTTCTAGCAAACTAAAAGTGTAATATAATCTGTATGTTGAACATTATTAATGTGGCTTTCTCTTCACCTTTCTGGACTACCTTCCATTGAAGAGATCCTACTACTTTGATAATAGATTAATACTTCTTCCAAAAGAATACCGAAGTAATATTAAGTGTTTGAGAACAAAATTTTCAGCAAGTCAATTGTTTGGTTTTCAGTGATTGGGAATTCGATATTCAAATTCAGTTATATCTATTGTTAGCATAGACTTGGGAGCCTCATCCATAGACTTTTCCCTAAGGGTTCTAGATAGAAAGAAGACGGAGAAAAAGCCTGTCCCTTTCTGGTCTTGCAGAAATGTTGCAGGAGAAACAGAGATGGGAGAATGCAATGAACACATTCATTCTGTGAGCAAAGATATCACTGGGAGCAGAATGAGGTTTTGCCCCTGTCCCCCACTTCCATCCTCATTTGGGATCCTGGTTATGGGTCCTCTCATATTTTTTCCTTGAACCATCCTGGCTTGGACTCAGCCTTAAGAGCTGAGTTTTAAAGTTTTAAAAGAGGGGCCTGAAATTTTGTATTTCCAATTCACTCTTACTCTTTCCTGTCTGTTATAGGCCCAACGGTAGCTAAGAGCGTGATTGGCAACTTGCCAAAACGTGGCAGTATAGTAGAGTGTTTCTGTGCTGGACCACCTAGGCTGGTACTCAGCTTAGCATTTATAACAATGATATGAGTAAAAGTGAGGCTGAACCTGCTAGGGGAATAATACTGGCACATTGTAGAAGCAGAAAGAATCTGAGCAATTTCCTTGCTCAGATTCCAGTGTTGAAGGACCACAGAGCACCCAGAATCCAGGGAACTGGAAACACTACCAGGAGACTGGAGGATCCAGACTTCTTCACTAAAGGAACCTCCCTATCCCTGTCACCCTCATCCCACACCTAATTGCTGTGTTGGAGAGGGACCTGGGAGGTGGTACAAAAGGGTGAGAAATCTGAGAGATTGAAAACATTTTCCCGGAGTTACTGAATATTACCAAAATATATTTTTTCACTTGTTATTTTGGACTAAGTTTTAAATTGGATTGGACCATCAGTTAATGCTTCTCCCAAGAAACCACAGATGGGTCCTCTTGGAGGAGAGCGGATAAGCTATAGACAAAAATAAAGAAACTGTATATTCTCTAAGAATTGCATTTTGTAACTCAGCTTTACACTTTAATTGAAGTAAATTGAAATGTATTCTCCCAAATGTTTAATTTATGCACCTATTAGTTCTTTTCATATTCTTATGCACCTATCTCTGTATTAGTCTGCTAGGGCCTACCATAATGAAATTCCACAGTCCGAGTGGCTTAAACTACATAAATTTATTATTGTACAGTTATGGAGGCTGAAAGTCCAAGATCAAAGTTCTGGCAGGGTTGGTGTCTGTTGAGGCCTCTCTCCTTGGCTTGTAGATGACTGTTGCTCATTGTGACCTCACATGGACTATTCTCTGTGTGCACACCCTTCTAGTTTCTCTTCCACATCTTATAAGGATGCCAGCCCTATTGGATTAGGGTCCTACTCTTATGAACTCATTTAACCTTAATTATCTCCTTGAAGACCCTATTTCAACTACACAGTACATTAAGGGATGAGGTTTTAACATAAAAATTTGGGTGGGGGTGGGGGACAATTTAGTTGATAACACTGTTCATCACTCTATTAATTATCCAAAAACAGAGACCTCATCATTATATTTATATTCTTTAGCATGATGACTGATCCATAGTAGATACTTAATAAATGAGGAATTCATTTAGAGGAAAGTAACATATGTACAAAAGTCATATGATGTGGCAATTTAAGGCACAGAATTTTGAGACTACAGTTCAAGTTCTAGCTCTACCTCTGATCCAGACCTAGTTTCTATATCTGTAAAGCAGCACAATAACAACATCTCTACTGTAGAATTGTAAAAAGATTAAATGAGCATCTGGTAAATTATGGGTGCTCAATAAATGTTACTTGTGATTGTTATTTAGCTGTGCTTCATTTTACCAGCCTACTTTCACTTGCACATCAGTTAAATCTAACACCTTTCTTTTCTGATAAGCAGGATCCAAGCATCCTAGGTTGTAACCAAGAGCTGCAGATATGGGAATAGAGGAAACATGTCATGGAGCTGTCATCCTGGGCAATCGTTCTCCAGGGATTGTTTCAGTCTGCTTGGGGGTGATATTTTGGCCCTCATGATGGTAATATTCTTAGTGGTTTCAGGCAAAGTTAGGCTGAATTAATTTTAGAGCTGACCCACTTACATATTTTTTACTTTAGACTACAGCAGCTGAACAGCTAAATTGAACAATTTACAAACTATATTATGGCTTATGTGGGGCAGGCCACTCTTGAAATAGGACCAAGAGGCCTGAGAGTCTGAGTGAGTGGTTGCTTGACAGATTCAAAATATCAATTAAATCCTTAACTCTTGGTCTTCTGCTGCAAGTTTAGCAATTCATAGGGGAAAGAAAAGAAAACATGCCATATTGTCGTTGAAGAATCACAAACAGAAAATTTAAATCTAGAATGTCAGAGAATAGTTATTAAATAGACAGAAATTAGGGGAAATTGCAATTACACTGAACTATATGTACTTACTAAACTTAGATTTTAAAAAAATCTGAACTCATTTGGTAAACATACAGACTCTTCAGTTCAGAGTTCAGGCAATGGTACAGGACTCATTCTTTTTTTTTTTGAGCTGGGATCCCACTCTATCAGCCAGGCAGGCAGGAGTGTGGAGTGCAGTGGCACAATCTCGGCTCACTGCAACCTCTGCCTCTCAGGTTCAAGTGATTCTCTTGCCTCAGCCTCCCCAGTACCTAAGATTGCAGACGCGTGCCACCATGCCTGGCTAATTCCTTATACTTTTAGTAGTGACAGTGTTTTACCGTGTCAGCCAGGCTGGGCTTGAATTTGTGTCCTCAAATGGTCCAGCCACTTCTGCCTCCCACAATGCTGGGATTACAGGTGTGAGCCACCACATCCAGCTGATATAGGACTTATTCTTAACCTCCAAACGGTATTTGTAAAGTCTCTTACCATCTCCACCATGAATCTTTAAGAAAATCTTCTTTGCACTAAAATAATCTCTTTTCTCCAAACTCCCAATTAACACTTTATCTGTACCCTTCATATGTCACTTTTATCATTCAGTGAAACATGGTTTGTTTTGTCTCTTCCGTCCTCCTCACTCTGTTGCCTTCCTTAAAGTCAAGAGTTGCAAACCAACTTATCTTTGTATCTCTTGCGGTCGTGTGCATGGAGTCTTCCACATACTAGGTACTGAATAAAAATAAATTCAATCCAATGTCACCAGCATCTATGTGGACTGCAGTCCCTGCTTCCTACTATTATGTAAGATTCCATTAAAATATTTTTCCTACTGAGTTGGATTTGCACTTAACATTTTTTTCTCAACAGTGCTCAAGGCAGCAACTATTTGTCAGCTGTACTTTGTATGAAAATAAAACCTCTTTGCCATTCTGGCTCTTACATTTCTATACAGAGAGTTAATCTTAAGTTTTAATTATTCACCTAAGCTCTTTTGTTGAAGGATAAATGAAATGACTTGTTTTGAAATCAGGCCAAAGCTATCATTGGTACCTATGAAACAACACATATAATCTATTATGTCGATACCAGGTCAGGGCACTATTTTAATATAGGAAAGGTAGCCAGCACCTATCAATTATTGAGACTAAGTATAGTGTAAAATAAATACTACTTATGAGTTAAATTATGTTACTTGTTTTGATAATTAGACATAGGCATAGCCTTGTTTTTGATGATTTTTATTCAATTTAGTGTGAAATAATTTCAAGATGTGTCCCCACAATTCTCACTGGAGAAGTTAGTTTATTGACTACTGTATTAAATATTATAGGTTTCTCCTTTACTCTTCTTTTAGTTTAATCATTTATAAAAGTATTTGATAGTATCATAACGTTTCTAAGAGAAGTTACAGACCTTTGCTTCAAAGTAAATAATTTTACTTTTTAAAGTTGGACAACACTAATCATGTTATTTACTATTTTGTGTACAGAAATCTATCTCTATTATCTCTACCTCAGAGAAAAGGTTGTGACAATGTGCATGGCTAGGGAAGCCATGAGCACATTGGTTACACTCCGGAAGATAACAGGGAGAAAGCCCTTCTGGCAATAGTCACAGTGTTCCCACTTGATCAGAATTAAGAAGACTAAGGCAAGAGTCACCTTGGGGTTATTTTATCCCTTTACTTTTGGAAGAAGTCCACAGGGGTAACCAGCTACTTTCCCCATTACGTTATACCTTTATGCATGTTGACCCTAATGACACTGGTATTTTAGCTAGTAGCATGCATGCAAGGAAAAAAAAAAAAAAAGACACAAAAGCTACCAGGCCAATAAAGAATAATGAAACTAGAATAAATAAATGCTCACAATCAATTCTGAAAATAGTACTACCTCATCAAATAGCTGAGAGTGTATAGGCTAGTATACAAGTTTTATCCACTTGTCTTACAAGATGCATTAAAAACATAGAACCATATAAATCCTAAATGTCCAGTATCCCAAGAACTACTAAAATTAGAAGGAAATGTAAAGATATTAGAATTTTGTCTATCAACCAAACTAAAGAATAATATTACTTCATAGTCTAGGGTTTATTTATTGGCATATATTTGTATATTGGCATATATTGGTATTATTTATTGGCATAATACTTTCTTCCTGTCAAAATTCTACAAGAATCTGATTTGATTTTCTAAACCTATTAAAAGTAATAGACAAATCAATAATAATTCAGTGAACAGCTTCTTTCCACTCCAATATCCGTCACATAAAATGAATGAGCACATTTCATTTGGCCACTTATTGGAAGATAAAGTCCTAATCTATTTAAGTAGAACCAACATCTACTGCTTTACCTTGGCCTTGTTATTTTATCTAGAGCAAGGAGATATTATCATGTGAAAAGATTTTTAACTATGTATATTTTTAAATTAGTGGATAAGACTTTCTATTCAACCAAGGGTAAGTTATAGATGTGACAATCGAAGGTTTCCAAGATTTGGCTAAATAGTGAATACTGAGGTCAAAAACCCTGAAGATATAAAAATGTTCCTTGGTGTTTATCAATAATATTGAACCAATGTCTGAATATAGAGAACATTTCAATAGTATGCTACCTGTAACAGTTCTGCATAGTTCTTCTAATACAGGAAAAGAAAATTTTGCTTCAAGGACATGTTTATATTTATTGAAATCTATTGGTTATTTATTATCAATAATCATAATTATTGAAATGTATTGGTTATTATCTATATTGTTTGAGAAGCATTTTCAAAATACTTTTTATATAGACAAATCTTTAATCACTATTGATTGATAAAGTAAATTGGATAAAAGTATTTTTAATGATAAAACAAAAATTCTGTAATTCAAAATGGAAGTATAGATACCATTCAAAATTTAAATTACAGAAAAATTAATACAAAACTTTTTGCAAGTACAGGCTGTTTTCATCCTTAATGGAGAAATCATGAGGTAATTCACATGTTCATTATAATACCAGTATCTCACATCCTTTATTTCACTTTGAAAAATAACTTTGAAAACTAAAGTCTTATCAGTTCTCAACTTTGTGTTTTTATAACTGTTAAAAATATGTTACTTGTAAGCTTGATGAATCATTTTGTGAGTTTTAATTTATACTAGTTGTAAAGTTCTATTTGCTTATTGTGCATGACTGTAGGTGTTTTTTTTTTTTTAATAGGCAGGTAGATTAAATGTGTAAAAGGCAGAATTAATACCAAAAGACTCTAGAATACCAACATTTAACTTTGCACTTTCTTGAGTCCTGCCTTGCTTTTAGTCCCTATTCTATTTTCAGTTCTGTCTTTGTTATTATGACATATTTTGAACTCTATAAAGAACTTCTACATAAAGACCTTATAGGGAGTCTATGCGTGGAGCATGCCTGCTACATCCTGGGCAAATAGAGCCCACTGTAATTACCTCTATTTTATAACGTATGAAACTGAGATGCAGAAAGGTTAAACCATTTGTGAGAAACCACATATAAGTAAGCATTCTTTGAGATGGAGATAGAAACCTTTAATCAAGAAGAGGTTAAAATGTCACGATTCCAAATCTGAAATAGATGGTCTGAAATGGCAGATTTTTAAGAGAGAATAATTAAAGGAGTTGATGCCTCATTGTCTTTAACGATATTCCTTGCTGTTCCATCAGACCATTGAATAGATAAGAGGTGAGCAATAAGTTTCAAGCTGATCTTTTGTGTAACCAGATAATTCAGACAAAAGCTTAGAGGGATGATGTGGAAAGTAAATTCACCTACCTGGTTTCCAAATGCCTCAAGTCTCAGGAAAGGGTGAATGAATAACATCTAGACACTGGAGAAGAACAAATTATTCTGTATATTCTGGTTTTGTTTTTGGAACTTGCATTGTTAGACCACAGACCATGTATACTATGATGATTGTAGTAGTTTGAACCTTGGAAGCAAAGATTGATATGCCACTTCAGAATCTTAGATTGGGCAAATGAACTTAATTCATATTTCATTTTTGTTTCAACCATGCTCAGAATACTTATCCTATAATTATATAATATGAAATAGTTAATCCTCACTTTTTTTTACTGCAATGATTGTAATTTCCACCATTTAAAGAGCAAAAGGAAATTTTACATTCCAAGAAGGTTGGATTATAATTTTCAGACCCTTTACCCCATGTCTGGGGAAGTTCTGGATCAGAAAATTTGTGATGAACCTTCCCTACCCCTGATTTAAATTCTGATTACCCTCCTGGGGAAAGGAAATAGACCATTCCTAAATTAAAAGTCTTTACAACCAGGTGGAGGTAGTGACAGTGTGTATTTATCATGTCTCCTTTAATGTTTCTAATTCTCTGATATCAGGTTTTAATGGATAATTTCCCTCATATCTTCATATTTTATATAAAACTATATTTCCAAAGTGATCTAATGTTATTTTACTTGTTCATGGATTTTAACTCTGTTTTCCTTTGTACCTGTTTGTTCTTTAAAATTTATCTTTCCGTTTTTGAGAAGTCTATCAAACTTCTCAAATAAAACATGATGCAAATTTATTTAAGGCTTCTCATATAAATGAGTATATAAGCCTCATATATGTGTGACCTTTTTAGGGTGGCTATTTAGCTGTTCTTTTAAAGGAGTTCTTGGAAAAGATGAAAAGCATTCTCCTTTAGACTCTAGCATAGACAGTGGAAAAAACACTTCCAAGCAGGGATTAGCAGAGAAATGAAGACATAACTATGTGGTAAGAATCCCTTATCAACCGAAGGATCATATTTGGATGTTCTCATTATCATGGAATATGACAATGATCCTTGTTTGCTTTGTTTGAACTAAAAGAATAGATACCATTTCCCTTCAGGGAACTTACCTGATTCTCAGAGTTGAGTTTTGTGAGTCCATCCAATCTTAAGTGTGGGTACCATAAACATATCTGGAAATGGCTTGGCATGGTGGCTCACGCCTCTAATCCCAGCATTTGGGGAGGCCGTGGCAGGAGGATTACTAGAAGCTGAAAGTTTAAGACCTGCCTGGTCACCATAGCAAGACTCTATCTATAAAAAATAAATAAATTAGTTGGGTACAGTGGCTCATCTTTTTAGGAATAGCTGCTCATCAGGTTGAGGCAGGAGTATCACTTGAGCCAGGAATTCAAGGCTACAGTGAGCTATGACTATGCCACTGCACTCCAGTCCAGCCTGGGTGACAGTGAGATCTTGTCTCAAATAATAATCATAATCATAATCATCATCATCATCATCATCATCATCTAGTTAAGAAGGGTCTAGCTGCAAATGTTTAGGAGGACACTATCAAGAGAGGCAGCGGGACACATTTTAAGGACTTTTCTTAATTATTTAACAAGTATCTACTTAACAAATTTAAGGAAAAGGATCATTGGATTATGAGCCACCTGACCAAATGCTGGCTTTACCTATGCTGCAAATGCACTAAAAAGAGAAGGAAAAAACCTCTCTTCTTCTCTGTAGGCCTTCTTTTTACAATAAAATGATACTGAGGACCTAAATGCTCTCTAGAATCCCTTTCAGTTAATATATGTTCCAGTGTACAAACATCTAATGGTAACGCTGTATTCTGGATCTGTGAGAAACACGATATCATAGAAATACTCTTCCAGAATTGTAATAAGCACTTCTCACTTTAGCATATCTATAAATAACAGAGAAAACTAAGTTTAAACTTTGAGCCAATCCTACAATATTATGCAAGCAATGGAAAGATTCCATAATGCTGTCTAACCTGTCTAATCTGGGTATGTTGATATCTATGATTCTGTCTTCATTGCCTTTTTCTTGGGCATGTAGACTGCATGACCAATGCAAGAGTGAAGTACCATTTGCCATTACAATCCATGGTCTAAATGCCATGAATCAGCAAAGTTCAATGTGATGCATTTTTGATGTAGGCAAATGACCTAAATGGTGTGTAGAAAGCTATTAAAAATGTTAAAAATTGAAATGTCACAGGTTGGTAAAGTTTAAAGGAAGTTAAAGGAAGAAGTGTAATTATTGTATCTAAAAATATTTGTCTAATTCAGAATGGAGAAGTTATATAAGCTAAAATATCTGTGATAGATTCTGGTTCCTTTGAAGGCATGGAAACTTTCTCAATCATTTTTTAGGTACGGGGCCTGTCATAAGAGTATCAGTAAGTATTTACTGAATGAAATTTCATAAAATGGAAGTTTTTAGAATCAATCCGTAGTTCCTGTTCCAATATATACATGTATACACCCACTGAAAAATAGGCACAATTCAAAATACAGGTTCAATTACAGTGTTATAAATTTTGGGGGCCACAGAGTCAGAATTACAAAATTAAAAAGGCCTTGGAAATTTCTAATTATTTTATGGTAAGGTTCTTTTACAAACAAAGAACATAACTGGAAATCATGTTTTCATTCTGTAATAGCTAGAAATGATAGAGTTATATGTTTAACATTTCTGAGAGAATTATTAAATTAAGTTTAAATTCCAGAATTATAAAAATAATAGTATCAGTTTTTTTCTATTCCTATGTCTTTACCCTTTCAAATTGTAGGTACTTAGGTTTTATAGAGTTCTTTTGGTTATGGTTTCGGAATATATGGGAGTGTGTTTTTCAGACAAGCTGATGGAATTTGGGGATGGAAGATAGAAAAATGAGAAGTTAATGATCTTTACTGAAATAAAGTATACTAATTAGCAAAATTAAAAACAAATCTTTCCCTTCTTTACTTGTTCAATACAAATTGATGGGGAGTGACTGAGACAGCTGACTAGAGGCAGCTAGTGTGCTTGGCTCTCACAAAGAGGAAAAGAAAAGGCAGGTAAATACAGCACCTTCAACGGAAACATCTAGGTATTTGCACTGGGATTAATCAAGGAAACAATTTGACCCATGGATAATGGAAAAAAAGCAAGGCAGGAAGATGGCCCATGATATAGTTTGGCTCTGTGAACCCACCCAAATCTCATCTCAGATTGAAATTCACATAATCCATACATGTTGAGGGTGAGACTTGGTGGGAGGTGATTGGTGCTTTCCCCTGTGCTGTCCTCATGATAGCGAGTGAGTGCTCATGAGATATGATGATTTTATAAGGGGCTCTTCCCACTTCATTCATTTGCTCTGTCTCTCGACTGCCACCGTATAAGACATACGTTTACTACTCCTTTGCCTTCCACTATGATTGTAAGTTTCTTGAGGCCTCCACAGCAATGCTGAATTGTGATTCAATTAAAACTCATTTTTAAATAAATGACCCAGGCTCAGGCAGTTCTTTATAGCACTGTGAAAATGGACTAATACAGTATATTGGTACCAGGAGTAGGGTGTTGCTATAAAGGTACCTGAAAATGTGGAAACCATTTTGGAACTGGGTAAAGGGCAGAGGTTGGAACAGTTTGGAGGGATCAAGAGAAGACAGAATGATGTGGAAAAGTTTGGAACTCCCTAGAGACTTGTTGAATGATTTTGACCAAAATACTGATAGTGATATGAATGATGAAGTCCAGGCTGAGGTGGTATCAAGTGGAGATGAACTTATTGGGAACTGGAGCAAATGTCACTCTGGCTTTGCTTTAGCAAAGAGACTGGCAGCATTTTGCCCCTGCCCTAAAGATCTGTGGAAACTTGAACTTGAGAGACACGATTTAGAATACCTGGTGGAATAAATTTCTAAGCAGCAAAGAATTCAAGTAGTGACAGAGCATAAAAGTTTGGAAATGTGCAGTCTGATAATGCGGTAGAAAAGAAAATCTTATTTCCTGGGGAGAAATTCAATTGAGCTGCAGAAATTTGCATAAGTAGAAAGGTACCAAATGTTAATAGCCAAGACCATGGAGAAAATGTCTCCAGGGCATATCAGAGACCTTCACGGGAGCTTCTCTCATTATAGGCCCAGGGTTCAAAGGTAAAAAAAAATGGTTTTGTGGGCCAGGCCCAGTGCCTTACTGCCTTGTGCAGTCTCAGGACTTGGTGCCCTGCATCCCAACCATGGCTAAAAGGGGCCAAGGTACAAGTTAGGTCATTGGTTTAGAGGATACAAGCCTCAAGCCTTGGTGGCTTCCATGTGGTATTGGTCCTGTAGATGCACAGAAGTCAAGAATTGAGATTCAGGAACCTCCACCTAGATTCCAGAGGGTATGTGGAAACACCTGGATGTCCAGGCAGAAGTGTGTTGCAGGGATGGAACCCTCATGTAGAACTGCTAGGGCAGTGTGGAAGGGAAATGTGGGGTTGTAGGTCCCAGAGACCGCACTGGGGTATTGTCTAGTGGAGCTGTGGTAAGAGGGCCACCATCCTCCAGACCTCTCAGTGTTAGATATACCAGCAGCTTGTACTGAGCCCCTGGAAAACATGCAGACACTCAATGCCAGCTCATGAAAGTGGCCAGGAGTGTACCCTGCAAAGCCACAGGGTTGGAGCTGGCTAAGACCATGGGAGCCCATCTCTTATAGCAGCATGCCCCACATGTGAGACATAGAATTAAAGGATATTATTTTGGACCTTTAAGATTTAATAACTGCTCTATTTGATTTTGGACTTGTACTGGGCCTGTAACCCCTTCATTTTGGCCAATTTCTCTCATTTGGAATGGGATAATTTATCCAATTCCTGTACCCCCATTGTATCTAGGAAATAACTAAATTGCTTTTGATTTTATAGGCTCATAGGCAGAAGGGACTTGCTTTGTCTCAGATGAAAATTTGGACTTTAGACTTTTGAGTTAGTGCTGAAATGAGTTGAACTCTGAAATTCTATCTTCTACTTGGCCTAGTTTATTATTAAAACTTTCCAGCACATTTTGTAATTTTCTAAGTGTGTCTTTCATTTCCAAAAGTTCTGACTGTTTTTTATTTGAAAATCTCTAGATATTTAGAAAAGTTTTCATCATATACTGAATTATTTTTTAAATTTCTTTATGTTAGTTTTCACCTTTCTTTTGTATCTCCTTGAGTAACTTGTTAATCATCGTTTTGAAATCTTTATCTGGTACTTCAAAAATTTCATCTTGGTTTGCATTCATTGCTAGACATCTTGTGAAATTTTCAGGGATGTTATAGAACCATGTTTTTCTCGTATTGCCAGAATCATTTTTTGATTTTGTTTTATTCAGGTAGACTATTTCTTCTAATTATTTTTTAATTGATTTATTTTTACATATTATTTGTTTATTTCCATAAGTTTTTGGGAAATGGGTGATATTTGGTTACATGAGTAAGTTCTTTAGTGGTACATTGTGAGATCTCGGTGCACCCATCACCCAAGCAGTATACATTGAACTGAATTTGTAATGGTTTATCTCTCACCATTCTTCCACCCTTTAACTGGGACAACCACTATGGAACACACTGTGGAGATTCTGTAAAGAACTTAAAGTAGAACTACCATTTGGTGCAGCATTCCCACTACTGGGTGTCTACCCAGAGGAAAAAAAGTCATTTTGTGAAAAAGATGCTTGCACACACGTATATAGCAGCACAATTTGCAATTGCAAAAATATGGAACCAGCCCAAATGCCCATCAATTAATGAGTGCATAAAGAAATTGCAGTATATATATATATATATATATATATATATATATATATATATTTATAGTATTCCATGGTATATATACATATACTATACATATATACATATACATATAGTATTCCATGGTATATATATACATATATACAATACTATTCAGACATATAAAGGAACAAAATGATGGCATTCTCAGCAATCTGGATGGAACTGGAGACCATTATTCTTAAGAGAAGTAACTCAGAAATGGAAAACCAAACATCATATATTCTCACCCACAAGTTGGGGCTAAGCTATTAGGATGCAAAGGCATATGGATGGTACTGTGGACTTTGGGGATTTGATTTATTTTTGAGTTAACTGTGTTCTTTTTTATTTATTTTTCCCCTGGAGAATTTGAGTTTAGTGTTTGTAGTTTATTGCAACTAATTCAGCTCTGGGTGATTTTAGTGGTAAAGACTCTGTATGAGTTCTTTGGTTTGGCTTTCTCAACTGCCAGCTGTAGTAGTAATATATTGTCACATAGACAGACTCAGGACCTCCTTGTTAGCCAGGGTGATGCAATGGTGATAGGTGAGGTCATGCAAAAGTTTTCTCCTTCCTGGGCTCTGTGCTGTTATGCCTACGGATGCTATACTAGATTGTGTTGGCTGGCCTCCAGCCAGGAGCTGGTGCTTGCAGAAAAGCACCAGCTGCAGTGATAGTGGTAGGATTTGTGCTTGCCTAATGTGCTTGCCAGAGAAGGCACTCTGATATCTCAGGCAATGGGTGGGGCATTGGAGGTCCCCAAAGTCCCCATACTTTGTGTTACACTACCAGGGCAGGTGGAGGGACAAAGCCAGATTGGGGCTAGGTCAGGTAATTCTATGGTCTGGCTCCCCACGTACAGGTACAAGGAGCAGCCCCAGTGGGGATGGGAAGGCAGTTCTCTGGCCACTGGGGTAATGTTCCTGGGAGAAATACAGCTACATCTGCTGTAAGAAAGAATCTGCACATAGAACTGGGGGTAGCAGGCAACAGTAAGCCCCACCCAGCTCCCATGTACTTGGCAAGGCAGGTTTTACACCCACATTGTTCCAGCAGCTAGTTGAGTTCCAGGCAGCCTACACTCAGAACTCAAAACTGCCCCAGGCCATAAGCCTTGCCTACTGAGACAGAAGCCACAGCTTTCAGGCCATGCCACTCTGGGTTTGCTGCAAAGCAGGCATGCCCACCTTTTGCAGCTGTGTCTATAGCACACTTCCTACTTGTCCCTCGGTTCTGGCCAAAGGGGTTTGTCCCACTCAATATTATATCACAAATCTCAGTTGTGAGCTTCTCTCAACCTGTAAATATCACCTGAGTTAGCTGACTGACTTCCATGAGGTACCTTGTGAGACAAGACCAGGAATAGCTTCCCTTCTCTGCTGGAGTCTGGAAGTACATGCAAAGCACACCCTGATGCTGCTCCTTCTCCTGTACTCCTCACTGTTCACAACATCAGCTGTGGTGCTAGGTAGATTTAAGGGACTCCCCCAATGTCCTGGATTGCTAAGGTTCCCCAGTGGGATTGGATATTACAGAGATGGTCTCTCCCCATCTCACACTCTGGAGATCACAGTTTTCCACCTGGTTTATGGTGTAGCCTCTGCCTGTCACTTTTTTTTTTTTTTTTTTTTTTTTTTTTGAGACGGAGTTTCGCTCTTGTTACCCAGGCTGGAGTGCAGTGGTGCGATCTCGGCTCACCGCAACCTCCGCCTCCTGGGTTCAGGCAATTCTCCTGCCTCAGCCTCCTGAGTAGCTGGGATTACAGGCACACGCTACCATGCCCAGCTAATTTTTTTTTGTATTTTTAGTAGAGACGGGGTTTCACCATGTTGACCAGGATGGTCTCGATCTCTCGACCTCGTGATCCGCCCACCTTGGCCTCCCAAAGTGCTGGGATTACAAGCTTGAGCCACCGCGCCCGGCCGCCTGTCACTTTTTTCAAAGGGTCTGTGAATTCTTTCAGTTTTTCTGTTAAGTTTCTGTGTTGCCTCTTGGAAAAAGTTCACAGTGTGAATCTTTATACACTATTTTGTCTTTCCAAGTGAGAGAGGCATGCTAACGAGACCTCCAATCCAACATCTTGGAAAACAAAAACAAAAACCTTTTGCCCGTTTTTGAATTGGGTTATTTTATTTTATTTTTCTGATGAGTTTTAAACAATACAGATTCTATTTATGAGATTTTTCAAATCAAATATATTATTTACATGTATTTTCTCATTTTCTGTAGGTGGTCTTTTAATTTTCTTAATTATGTCCTTTGGAGCACAGCGTTTTTTAATTTTGATGAAGTTCATTTTTTTAATCACTCAGTTTTGGAGACATAGTTAAGTAAGTATTGTCTACTCCATGCTCATGAAAGATTGTGCCTATATTTCTATCTATAAGTTTTATAGTTTTAGCTCCTACATTTAGGTCTTTTATTCCATTTTGAGTTAATTTTTAGATATGGTGGGAGGTGGGTCCAACTTAATTATTTTGCATGTGGATATCCAGTTTATTCAGAATTAAATGCTATACTTTTTTATAAAACACTAAAATCCTTTTATCAGGTGAGAACTTAAACAAGGATACTATTTACAGACACTACTATTGAATATTGCATTATAATGTTTTGCCAGTGCAATAAAGCAATAAAATAACACAAAAATATACAGAGGAAAAACTGAGAAGTGAACTATCCTTATTCACAAAAGACATGATATTGTACACATAAAATGCAAAGTAAACTAAATAAATAATTAATAAATGAATTTAGTAAAATCATTAGACTCAAATCAGTATACAAAATCAATTGTATTTCTATACAGAAACAAAAGAAAAAAATGAAAATGATATGTTTAAAATGACATTATTTATACTAGCATAACAAATAAAATACTAGAGGATTAATCTAATGATAGATATGTAAGGGCTACTCACTGCAATCTACCAAATATGATTGAGAGAAATTTTAAAAAGCTACGCTATGAAGGGCTGCACAATATTTACCAAATGGAAATCTCAATAATGTAGAAATGTCAATTTTACAAAAATGTCAAATTTTTAAAGATGTCAATTATTTTCAAACTCTCTTCAAATATTCTATAGGCTTGTTGTATTATAAATAAAATCCTAGCAGTATTTTTGGTAGAAATTAAGCTGATTCTAAAATTTAAATGGAATTGCAAAGGACCAAGAAAATTATGAAGGATAATGGATCTGGAATTTACTTTGCAGGATATGAAGGCTTATAATAAAAATTCAGTAACTAAAAATGTAACATTGACATAAAATAATAAAATAAACCAGTTGTTCAGATTACAGATTAGAGACCACACATATGGTCACTAATTTTATAATAAAGGTGACACCACAGTATATGGAGAAAGAGTAATCTTTTCAATAAGTGATGTTGGGTAAATTGGATATCCTCATGCAACAAAAATACATCTTGATTCTCCTATTTCATATCATACTACAGATTAATTCCAGATGGACTATAGATCTAAATGTGAAAGGAAATTTTTGAAGGATTTACATAAAGAACTAGCAAATGAACTCTATTTAAAATTAGTTCTATTCATCAAAAAACATCATAAAGGATGGAAAGACAAGTCATATAATAGGAGAAATAATCACATATAGACGTGTACACATGTCTTTATAACAGGATGCATATCTACATACATTTGTATCTATCTACCTGACTTGAACTTCACCTCACAAAAGCAAAGATCCAAATGTCCAAAAAATAAAAAGGTGCTGCTCACATTTATTAGACATTAGGAAAACTCGAATTAGAAACACAAGATACCACCATAAAATGACCAGAGTGACAAGCAATATTATTGACAATACCAAATGTTTACAAGGATATGACACAACTCAAATTCTTACACATTGCTGTTTGAGAGTGAAAATCTGTCACACCAATTTAGAAAACTGTTTGGCAGTATCTTCTAAAGCATATACCTAATGGAAATGTGTGTACTTGTGCATTAAATGACATATGCAACAATATTCAGAGAACTATCTTTAGAGGTTCAAACCTAGAAACAAATGGCAATGTTTATTATGATCTATTTATAAAATAGAACATTATACATCAAGAAGAATAAGTGAATCTCACAAACATAGTATATTAGGGAGTAAAGCTAGACACCAAAGAATGTGGCTTCATTTATAAGTTCAAAACCTGCAAAACCAATCAGTATTTTTCTATCAATGATAGAAGTCAGGATAGTGGTTTATTTTAAGAGGTATCTATTAGGAAGAAACATAAAATGAATTTCTCACTGAAGTGCTGATAATCTATTTTTTGAATGGTTTGAGGGTTATATAACTAAGTTTACTTTTGAAAAATTCACTGAGCTGTATATTTATGGCTTGTGAATTGTTCTGTATGAAAATAATACTTAAACATTTTACAGCAGTTACAATAAATTTTTATGAAGCCTTTCGTTTACACAATACATTCTTATGAGACTATCAAATGATGCTTCTAAAAGAATAAAAATAAAACACAAAAAAATAATTTATATTGTGGCACAAAATAAGAAAGAAGTTTTAATTAAAGTTTTTCAAAAATGAAATGTGCTATAAATTTGTTATCAATGGATGTACACAAGCTGAAGCATTCCTGTTAACATATTTTAAGGAGAGGCTTTAAAGGTGAAGGTGGGACAAAATGACTTCCAAGCAGCTTTTCAACTCTAAGACTACATAATTTAAGTTGTATAATTCCACATAATACAAGTTCCCAAACGGATTATACCACATGATTTACCAAACACTGTTCATCAGTGAACAAATCACATAAACTTTCAAACTGATTCTACTTGAAGGAACATATATTCCTCACTTCCTTCTATTTTTGACAACTTTTTGTTACATGATTTAAAAATATATATGACTCAGCTACTGGGCTAAGCAAGAGATTATGCCTAGATTTTTTTTTCTTTCTATTCTTAAGAAAATTCCAAAATAATCTAAAGATAGTTGACTGCTAGAGTGGGTAAAAGATGATTTGCCATAGCAAAATTTAGAATGATGTTAAATATATCTATTCACTGTACCAGGAAGTACCTTAAAAAATTAAGCAAGTTGCCATTTATTTCTCACCTGAATATTCAGATTATTTATACATACTGTGTATATGTCTTTATATTACATAGCAAAGAGAATTTAATAATGGATACAGGTTCAATTTTAGCCAAACAATAACTTAGATGCATAAAAGGTACATCCTGGCATATATTTTACTTTAAATTCATGGAACCAACTCCTCTTGATTGTTAAATAATAATCTGCATATATAAATAATAATAATCATTTGCAGATTTTAATTTTTTATTTTCTACCATTTTATTATTAAAAATTTTCAAGCCTGTAAACAGTTTAAAAAACATATACAGACACATTCCTAAATTTTTGATTTAGGGACCTGGGCTGAGAATTTCATATACTCTACATAGTGAAATGTAGACATACACAAACTTAAAATATAATTTTAGATAATATGTTGTACCCTTTGTTTTCTATCTACAGACTCTGTAGGGTCTGCATCTTCTAGATTACAAACTCATGGCCTGGTCAAATAATGAAATATAAAATATAGACAACTAAGTAATGTTTCTGGTGTTTTTACATTATTAAACATTATTAAGAATTATACCCTGCCTGGTAAATTCAGTTAATTCTTTAAATTGTTGCAGAGACATAAATTATTCATTATCACCCAAAACTGTGCCAAGTACTGCATAAAGCATATACATAATCTTTGAAACTTTTGGATAAATTCATAGTTATTACTGAATTTTTACCTATATTAAGTAATCCAAATGACAGAAGACCCATGAAAAAGTTAATCACATATCTTATAATACTACCCTATAAACAGGGAGGAAAAAAAGTAAGTTTTTGTATGCTCATTTATATAGGATTTCATAATAAAATCCCAGTAACTCTTAATTTTCCACAGTCAAATTTTATTTCCTTCCACGTCTTATGTTGCTTCATCCTATTTTAAACCATTTATTGAATTCTATAACAAGAAAGACTAATATGGACTAGTGGAAAAGTACAAAATAAAGAAGTCACATAATTGGCCTAGTGCAGAAGGCAAAACATTTTAGTAATCTGTACTAATGGTGACAGTTCAAAAATAACCATATGTCTCTAAAATAGAGTAGTGTAAAACAAATCCAAAACAAAGCAATTCTTTCTTCTGCTCTTATTTGGATATAGACATAATAGAAGGTCACCAATATCATGCATTGGGATTTACTCTCTTTACTATGGAAAATATCTGATCTAAACAAAGAATAGTGTTCTGCTTAACAAAATGCTTTGGAGATGGAGAGTTGCCACATATACCACACATGAATAACCATTTTGTAATGATTTAGAAGGTACTTCAAGATCTTATATTGTGAACATTGATTTTTACTATATTGTAGAAGCACAGAAATAGCAAGAAAATGTATCATTAATAGACTACTAGGAAGATGAGGGCTTATGTTAAATTCATTCATTCTGCCTAGTATCTACCCATTTACCCATCCATCTATCCAGTCATTGATCTATTGATCCATGGATGCATCTATTTATCCATCCCATCCATCATTCATTTGCACACTATGGGATTTATGGGATACAGGGTACACAAAATAGATATTTTTTTCTCATGGAAGTTTCACAATAAGAATACACTATAGCTATACTAGATAATGGGATTTTAAGCGATCTTTTCCCTTGTAAATTTTTAGCTATGTAATTTTGACTGATATAGATATTTTTATTATTTTAAAGCTTTCTATTAACTCATTTGATCCTTTTGAGGTAGTAACTATTAGTCTTATTTTACAGTTGGGGGAATAAAAGCAGAGAAAGAGTGAATAATTATCTATGGTCACTCAGCTAATAAATAGAAGAAGCAGGCTTACGCAATGTCTCTTCAGGCACTGTGATGCTGTGTTCTCAACCCCCCAGCTATATTATCTCTCAATAGCTATATTATCTCTCAATAGCTATATTATATCTCAATAGTAGGAGTATATTAATATAATCAGCAATATTCTAATATTATCAGCAAGAATAACAATAATAATATATACCACTTTTACTGCTTATAATAGACTTGTCACTATTGACAACTGCTTATAGATATGCACTAATTTAATCCTCCCAGTGACCAAATAAGTTAGGCATTATTGTGGTTTCCTTCATAAAATGCAAAATGAGGCACAGAGTAGTTTAATATCCTGCTCAAGATCAAATAATAATAATAAAGTAATCAAAAAGCTTATAAGAAAAAGAGCAGGCATTTGAATTGGGTCTTTTATTTTAAAACCCAAGATTCTATGCCAAGCAGCCATAAAAAAGAATAAGAGCATGCCATTTGAAGAAACGTGGATGGAGCTGGAGGCTATAATCCTATGTTAACTAAGGCAGTAACAGAAAACCAAATGCTGCATGTTCTCATTTCTTTTTCTTCGAGACAGAGTTTCGCTCTTGTCACCCAGGCTGGAGTGCAATGGTGTCATCTCAGCTCATGGCAACCTCTACCTCCTGAGTTCAAGCGATTCTTCCACCTCATCCTCTTGAGTATCTGGGATTACAGGCACACACCACCATACCCAGATAATTTTGTATTTTTAGTAGAGATAGAGGTTTCACCTTCTTGGCCAGGCTGGTCTCGAACTCCTGACTTCAGGTGATACATCTACCTCAGCCTCACAAACTGCATGACTCACCATGCCTTGCCCGCATGTTCTCACTTATATGTATGAGCTAAACATTGAGTACACATGGACACAAAGAAGGGAACAACAGACACTGGCGCCTACTTGAGGGTGGAGGGTAGGAGGAGTGAGAAAATCTAAAAACTACCTATCAATTATTATGTTTATTATCTGGGTCATGAAACAATCTGTACACCAAACCCCCACGATACACAACTTACCTATATAACAAACCTGCACCCTTGAACCTAAAAGTTTAAAGAAAGAAAGAAAAAGACCCACCACACTCTTGACTACTTTGCTAAATTTCTTCCACCAGCTAAATATGTTTAATGAAATAAATATTGTATATAAAATTTGATATATATTGGAACAAGATGGCCAGCTAGATGCAGCCAGGTGGAACAGCTGCCACTAAGGGACTGGGACTACTCACTGGTACACTCCTAACAGATCTGCAGAGGAAAGGCACTAAGATGGCAGGGAGGGAAGACACAGAAGCTGGGCTGAAGGGGAGGAAGCTGGGAACCCTACAAGGGGCTGCATTGCACCTTTCTGGCTCCCACCAACTCTGGTGGAATGGGTGAGTTGAACTGGCAAGGAGCAGCCTGCTGTTCTCATAAACCTCTGGAATCCTGGCAGGAGGTGACCCTTTGAAGGCCATGGACACTTGAATTGGCAGGGAAATCCGCTTAGAGAAGTGTTAAGCTCCACAGCAGCCAATGTGGAGCCCAGAGGGTTTGGTGTGAGAGCATCTGTAGCAGAGCATGGCAAGGAATGCCCATTCCCTAGGCTCCACTTGCTCCCATGGCAGAGTTTGGCCCTAGGGAAATTGCACATCTAAGCTCTGCAGGGTAGTCTTGCTCATCAGAAGACACCAGTCCTACTTGAGCAATCTTTGGTCTGCTGGCCTCTCCCAGGGCCCCAGCCTATCCATGCCTGTTTGCATTGCATCTTCGGGCTCCCCAGGGGCCCACTTTATAGCTGCTAGGCTGGCAGACTGTGCCTGACTAGCAGACAGCTCTACTAGGGCAGCCTACAGGGTCATGCATCAGCCTGCCTCCTTCCTCCCCAACTGCACCTTCCCTGGGGGCCCATGGCCACCCACCACATCGCTTTGCTGGTGTGTGTGCACACACAAATTTTGCCTTCCCAGCCCTGCCAGCACATGTATGTGCATGTGTCTTACCCTGCCACTGCTTCCAGTGGGAATGCTCTCTGCCCCTTCCCTCCTGCTGTACTGCCATTGCATTCAGAGCCTTGGTGAGCACAGAGCCCACCAGCCCCAACCCTGCCAGTGCTCTGCCCCTGTGTTAACACCACCACCAGTGTGATTACATGCACAGTTACCAGTGGGACCCCGAGAGCCATGCTGTCTCCATTGCTGCTGTGAATGCAGGCATGGAAGAAGGCACCCCAGAACCTGCTAGCACCCTGTCACAGCTGATGAATATGTACCTCACTGTGCTGCCACTGCTGTTGCCGCTAGCACATGTGAATGAGGACAGATCCTGCTGCCACCACCCTATGAAGCACTTTGGCTGGATGGTACCCATCAGAGGGTAGTTGCCAGTTGTCCATCAGTACCTTTGCTCCACTGGTGCAAGTGGGTTCCTAACCTTGAGGAGATGAAGAAGAAAGCTGGGCCTGTTACAGATCCTCCAGAGTTAGAGCACACAGTCCAGGAGATGGTATCCGAGTTTTGGTCCCTAAAATCTTCCAGAAACAAAGCTAGTAAACTGAACCCACCTTATATCACAATCAAAATCTTAAGGTCATCAAATAGGATAAAAGGGAAAAAAATCCAAAAGATAGCAACTTTAAATATAGGAGGAACATTAGCCCACAAAGATGAGAATGAGCCAGTACAAGAACTCTGAAAACTAAAAAATACAGACTGCATTCTTTCCTCCAAATGACCACACTGTCTCTCTAGCAAGGGTTCCGAACTGGGCTGAGATGGCTGAAATGACAAATGGAATTCAAAATATTGATAGGAATGAAGATCATTGAAATCCAGAAGTATGTTGAAACCTGATATTGTTTGGCTCTGTGTCCCCACTCAAATATCATCTTTAATTGTAATCCCCATGTGTCAAGGGAAGGACCTGGTGGTAGGTGATTGAAACATGGAAGGATTTTCCTCCATGCTGTTATTGTGATTGTGAGGGAGTTCTCATGAGATCTGATGGTTTTGAAAGTGTCAGTTTTGCCTGCGTGGTATCTCTCTCCTGCTGCCATGTAAGATGTGCCTTCCTTCCCCTTTGCCTTCTGCCATGATTATAAGTTTCCTGAGGTGTCCCAGCCATGTGACACTGTAAGTCAATTAAACCTCCTTTCCTTATAAATTCCCATTCTCATGTAATATCTTTATAACAGTGTGAGAACAGACCGATACAAAATGTTATCCAAGGAAGCCAAGAATTATGAAAAAATGATACAGGAGCTGACAAAAAAAAAAAAAAAAAAAAAAAAAAAAAAAAAAAAAGACTGTAGCCGATCTCATAGCACTGAAGAACACATTACAAAAAATTCACAATGTAAGTATTAATAACAGAACAGAAAAAGCTGAGAAAAGTATCTCAGAACTTAAAGACTGGCTTCTGGAATAAGACAGCCAGATAAGAATAGAGAAAGGAGAATAAAAAGGAACAAACAAAACCTCCAAGAAATATGGGATTATGTAAACAGACCAAATCTATGACTCATTGATGTCCCTGAAAGATGTGGGTAGAATGAAACCAATTTGGAAAACATATTTTAGAATATTATCCAAGAGAACATCTCCCACTTAGAGAGGCCAACATTCTAATTAAGGAAATGCAGAAAACCCCAATAAGACATTTCACAAGAAGACCCATTCCCAAGACATATAATCACCAGATTCTCTAAGGTCAAAATGAAAGAAAAAAATGGTAAAAGCAGCTAGAGAGAAAGGTCAGTTTACTTACAAAGTGAAGCCCATTAGTCTAACAGAAGACCTTCTAGAAAAAAAACCCTACAAGCCAGAAGAAACGGGGCCAATATTCAACATTTTTTAAAGAAAAAAATTCCAATGAATAACTTCATATCCAACCAAACTAAGCTTCATAAGCAAAGGATAAATAAGATTGTTCTCAGACAATGCTGAGGGAATTTATTACCACCAGACCTGCCTTATAAGTAGTCCTGAAGGAAGTACTCAATATGGAAAGGAAAAACTCTTAGCAGCCGCTGCAAGAACACACTTAAGTACACAGACCAGTGATACTAAAGTAACACACAAGTCTACGTAATAACCAGCTAACATCATCATGGCAGGATCAAATCCACCCATATCAATACAAACCTTGAATTTAAACATGCTAAGTTCCCCCAATTAGAAGGTAAGGAGTGACAGGCTAGGTGAAGAACCACAAGACCCACTGGTATGTTCTCATCAAGAAACCCATTTCACATGCAGTGACACCTGTAGGCTCAAAATAAAGGAATGAAAATAAAATCCACTAAGCAAAGGGAAAACAGAAAAAAACAAAAACAAAAAAAGCATAGTTTGGAATCCTAATTTCACAGAAAATAGTCTTCAAACCAACAAGGATTTAAAAAAAGAAAGACATTACATAATGGTAAAGGTTCAACTCAACAAGAAGAACTAACTATCCTAAATATATATGGATGCAACACAGGAGAGCCCACATTCATAAAGTATGTTCTTAGAGACCTTCAAAGACTTAGACTCTCATACAATAGTGGGAGACTTCAACACTCCAGTGACAGTACTAGACAGATCAAGGCAGAAAGTTAACAAAGGTATTTAGTACCTGAACTCAGCCCTGGTTCAAATGAACCTGAGGGATATCTACAGAACTCTCCATGCGAAAACACTCCCTTATCACCACAGAGCACATAATCTGACAAAAACACTCCTCAGCAAATGCAAAAGAACTTCAATAACAACTACTCTCTTAGACCACAGCACAATAAAAGTAGAAATCAAGACTAAGAAATTCACTCAGCCGGGCGTGGTGGCTCATGCCTGTAATCCCAGCACTTTGGGAGGCCGAGGTGGGTGGACCACGAGGTTAAGAGATCGAGACCATCCTGGTCAACATGGTGAAACCCCGCCTTGACTAAAATACAAAAAATTAGCTGGGCATGGTGGTGCATGCCTGTAATCCCAGCTACTGAGGAGGCTGAGGCAGGAGAATTGCCTGAACCCGGGAGGTGGAGGTTGTGGTGAGCCAAGATCGTGCCATTGGCCATTGCACTCCAGCCTGGGTAACAAGAGCGAAACTCTGTCTCAAAAAAACAAAAAAAAAAGAAATTCACTCAAAACAATACAATTACATGGGATTCAATAAACTGTCCCTGAATGACTTTTGAGTACATAATGAGATTAAGAGAAAAATCAAGAAGTTATCTGAAACTAATGAGACAAGACCTACAACGTACCAGATTCTGTGGGACACAGCTAAGGCAGTGATAAAAGGGAAATTTGTAACACTAAATGCCCACATTAAAACGTTAGAAATATCTCAATTTAACAACCTGAAATCACAACTAAAAAACCTATAGAACTGATTTGATTTGGCTGTGTCCCTTCCCAAACCTCATCTTGAATTGTAGCTCCAATAATTCCTATGTGCTGTAGTAGATGCCCTGTGGGGGATAATTGAATCATGAGGGCAGTTTCCCCCATACTGTTCTTGTGGTAGTGAATAAGTCTCACAGGATCTGATGGTTTTATAAGGAGTTTCTCTTTTCAATTGGGATTTCTCCTTTCTCTCTTCTCTGCCACCATGTAAGATGTGACTTTTGCCTTCCACCATGATTGTGGAGCCTCCCCAGCCATGTTTTTTCTTTATAAACTCTCCAGTCTCAGTTATATCTTTATCAGCAGCATGAAAATGGACTAATACAGTAAATTGCTACCAGGAGTGGGGTGCTGCTGTAAAGATACCTGAAAATGTGGAAGTGATTTGGAACTAGGAAACAGGCAGAGGATGAAACAGTTTGTAGAGATCAGAAGACACGAAAATGTGGAAAAGTTTGAAACTTCCTAGAAACTTGTTGAATGGCTTTGATCAAAATGTTGATAATGATATGGACAATGAAATCCAGGTTGAGGTGGTTTCAGATGAAGGTGAGGTACTTGTTGGGAACTGTAGTAAAAGTGACTCTTGCTATGTTTTAGCAAAGAGACTTGCAGTATTTTGCCCTTGCCCTAGAGATTTGTGGAACTTGGAACTTGAGGAAGATAATTTAGGTTATCTGTTGGAAGAAATAGTGAAGCAGCAAAACATTCAAGAAGTGACTTGGATACTGTTAAAAGCATTCAGTTTTAAAAGAAAAACAGAACATAAAAGTTCAGAAAATTTGCAGCCTGATAATGCGATAGAAAAGAAAAACCCGAGGGCCGGGCGCGGTGGCTCAAGCCTGTAATCCCAGCACTTTGGGAGGCCGAGGCAGGCGGATCACAAGGTCAAGAGATCGAGATCATCCTGGTCAACATGGTGAAACCCCGTCTCTACTAAAAATACAAAAAATTAGCTGGGCATGGTGGCGCATGCCTGTAATCCCAGCTACTCAGGAGGCTGAGGCAGGAGAATTGCCTGAACCCAGGGGGTGGAGGTTGCGGTGAGCCGAGATCGCGCCATTGCACTCCAGCCTGGGTAACAAGAGCGAAACTCCGTCTCACAAAAAAATAAAGAAAGAAAGAAAGAAAGAAAGAAGGAAAAACCCGTTTCTTGAGGAGAAATTCAAGCCAGCTACAGAAATTTGCATTAGTAATGATAAGCCAAATGTTAATCACCAAAACAAAGGAAACAGTTTCCAGGGCATGCCAAAGGCCTTTGTGGCAGCACCTTTTATCACACAGGAAAAAAAAAAATGTTTTTGTGGGCTGGGCCAGTGCCTCCCTGTGGTGTGCAGCCTAGGAACTCAGTGCCCTGCATCCAAGCTACTCTAGGCATGGCTTACAAGGGGCCAAGGTACAGATTGTGCCCTGACTTCAGAGGGTGCAAGTATAAAGCCTTGGCATCTTCTGTGTGGTGTTGAGCCTATGGGTCAATAATTGAGGTTTGGAAACTTCTGCCTAGATTTCACAGGATGTATGGAAATGCCTGGATATCCGGGCAAAACATTGCTACATGGGAGGATCCATCATCAAGTACCTTTGCTAGAGTAGTGTGGAAGGAAAATGTGGGGTCAGAGCCCCCACACAGAGTCCCCACTGGGCACTGCCTAGTGGAGCTGTGAGAAGAGGGCCACTGTCCTCCAGACCACAGAATGATAGATCCACCAACAGCCTGCACTATACACCTGGAAAAGCCACAGACATTCAACTCCAGCCTGTGAAAGTGGCCAGGAGTGGGGGCTATACTCTGCAAAGCCACAAGGGCAGAGTTGCCCAAGACCATGGTAACCCACCTTTTGCATCAATGTGCCCTGGATATAAGACATGGAGTCAAAGGAGATCATTTCAGAGCCTTAAGATTTGGCTGCCTCACTGGAGTTTGGACTTGCATGGATCCTGTAGCCCCTTAATTTTGGCCAGTTTCTCACATTTGCAATGGGTGTATTTAGCCATTGCCTGTATCCCCATTGTATCTTGTGAGTAACTAATTTGCTTTTGCTTTTACAAGTTCATAGGTGGAATAAACTTGCTTTGTCTTAGATGAGACTATGGACTATGGACTTTTGAGTTAATACTGAAATGAGTTAAGAACTTCAGGGGACTGCATGGAAGGCATGATTGGTTTTGAAATGTGAGGACATAAGATTTTAGAGGGGCCAGTGGTGGAATGATATGATTTGGCTGTGTCTCCACCCAAATCTCACGTGTGTCATGCATGCCTTTCACCCATGACTGTGAAGCCTAACCAGCCACGTGGAGCTGTGAATTCATTCAACCATTTTCTTAATAAATTATCCAGTCTCTGGTATGTCTTTATCAGCAGCATGAAAGTGGACTATGAACAAGAACCAAGAATAAACCAACTCCAAAGCTAACAGATGAGAAATGAGCAAAATCAGAGCTGAACTAAAGGAGATTGAGACATGAAAAACTATCAACAAATCAGTTGAATTTTTGAAGAAAATAATAAAATAGACCACTATCTGGAAAAATAAAGAATAAAAGAGAGAGGATACAAATAAACACAACAGAGATGATGAAGGGGATATTACCGCTGACCCCACAGAAATACAAGTAACGATTTGAGAATATTGTGAACACCTTATGCCCACAAATCAGAAAACAGAAGAAACTGATGAATTCCTGGTTACATACACTCTCCCAAGGCTAAACTAGGAAGAAAATGAATCCCTTAACAGACCAATAATAAACTCCAAAATTAATTCAGTAATACATAGCCTGTGTACCAAAAAAAGCCCATTACTAGATGTGTATTAGTCAGTTTTCACACTTTTAGTAAAGACATACCCAAGGCTGAGAAGAGAAAGAGGTTTAATTGGACTTAAAATTCTACATGGCTGGGGAGGTCTCAGAATCATGGCTGGAGGAGAAAGGCACTTCTTACATGGCAGCAGCAAGAGAAAAATGAGGAAGAATCAGAAACAGAAAACCCCTCTACTCTAAAATTGTGTGGTCAATTTTAGAGTAGGTGCGATGTGGTGCTGAGAAGATTGTGTATTCTGTGGATTTGGGGTGGAGAGTTCTGTAGATGTTTATTAGGTCTGCTTGGTCCAGATCTGTGTTCAAGTCCTGGATATCCTTATTGATTTTCTGTCTCATTGATCTGTCTAATATTGACAGTGGAGTGTTAAAGTCTCCCACTATTATTGTGTGGCAGTCTTAAGTCTCTTTGTAGGTCATTAAGCACTTGCTTTATGTAGCTGGGTGCTCCTGTATTGGGTGCATATATATTTAGGATCATTAGCTCTTCTTCTTGCATTGATCCTTTTACCATGATGTAATGCCCTTCTTTGTCTCTTTTGATATTTGTTGGTTTAAAGTCTATTTTATCAGAGAGTAGGATTGCAACTCCTGCTTCTTTTTGCTCTCCATTTGCTTGGTAAATTTCCTCGATTCCTTTATTTTACCCTTGTGTGTCCTTGAAAGTGAGATGGGTTTCTTGAATACAGCACACTGATGGGTTTTGACTTTGTATCCATTTTGCCAGTCTATGTGTTATGGTTGGGGCATTAAGCCCATTTACATTTAAAGTTAATATTGTTATTTGTGAATTTGATCCTGACGTTTTGATGCTAGCTGGTCATTTTGCCCATTAGTTGATGCAGTTTCTTTATTGTGTTGATGGTCTTTACCATTTGGTTCATTTTTGGAGTGGCTTGTACCGGTCATTCCTTTCTATGTTTAGTGCTTCTTTCAGGAGCTCTTGCAAGGCAGGCCTGGTGGTGACAAAATCTCTCATCAATTGCTTGTGTGTAAAGGATTTTATTTCTCCTTTGCTTATGAGGCTCAGTTTGGCTGGATATAATATTCTAGGTTGAAAGTTCTTTTCTTTAGGGATGTTGAATATTGGCCCACATTCTCTTCTGGCCTGTAGAGTTTCTGCTGAGACATCTGCTGTGAGTCTGATGGGCTTCCCTTGGTGGGTAGCCCAACCTTTTCCTCTGGCTGCCCTTAGCATTTTTCCATTCATTTCAACCCTGGTGAATCTGATGATTATGTGCCTTGGGGTTGCTCTTCTTGAGGAATATCTTTGTGGTGGTCTCTGTATTTCTGGACTTGAATGTTGGTCTGGATAATATCTGAAAGAGTATTTTCCAGCTTTTATTCATTCTCCCCATCACATTCAGGTACACCTATCAAATGTAGATTTGGTCTTTTCACATAATCCCATATTTATTGAGGCTTTGATAATTTCTTTTCACTCTTTTCTCTAATATTGTCTTCTTTTACTTAATTTAGTTGATCTTCAACCTGTGATATTCTTTCTTCTGCTTGGTTGATTCGTCTATTGAAACTTGTGTATGCTTCGCGAAGTTCTCATGCTGTGTTTTTCAGCTCCATCAGGTCATTTATATTGTTCTCTAAGGTGTTTATTCTAGTTAGCATTTCATCTAAGCTTTCTGCAAGGTTCTTAGTTTCTTATCTACCTGTGGTCTTTGAAGTTGGTGACTTTCAGATGGGGTCTCTGAGTGGACATACTTTTTGTTCATGTTGAAGCTATTTCTTTTTGTTTTTTTAGTTTTCCTTCTAACAGTAAGGCCCCTCTGCTGCAGGACAGCTGGAGGTCGACTCCAGACCCTGCTTGCCTGGGAATCATCTGCAATGGCTGCAGAGCAGTAAGGGTTTTTGCCAGTTTCTTCTTCTGTTATCTTTGTCTCAGAAGGGTACCCACCTGACTTCAGTCTGAGCTCTCCTTTATTAGGTGTCTCTTTGGGTATACGGGGGTCAGGGAGCTGCTTGAGGACACAGTCTGTCCCTTATAGGAGCTCAAGTGCTGAGCTCGGAGCTCCATTGTTTCATTCAGAGCTGCTGGGCAGTTCTGTTTAAATCTGCTACAGTGGAACTCATAACTGCCTTTTTTCCCAGGTGCTCTGTCCTGGAAAGGTGGGGCTTTATTTATAAGTTCCTGACATACTGCTGGCTTTTTTTTCAGAGATTCCCTGCCCAGCAAGGAGGTAATCTAGTCACAGTCTGCCAGCAGAGGCATTGCTGAGCTGCTGTGGGCTCTGCCCAGCTGCTGTGTGAACTTCCTTGCAGTTTTGTTTACAGAGATACAGTTAGAACTGCCTCAGTAATAGTGGTCTGCCTCAGTAATGGCAGACTGCCTTGGTAATGGCAGACTTCCTCAGTAATGGCAGACTGCCTTGGTAATGGTGGATGCCCTTCCCCCCACCAAGCTGGACCATCCTGGATCCAGCTGCACTTACTGCAAAACTCTCAATCCAGGGAGTTTCAGATTGCTGGTCTTTGTGGGGTTGAGTCCCACTGAGCCAGATCACCAGGCTCCCTGTTTTAGTCCCCTTATTTTCAGTTCAATGGGTGGCTCTGTCTCCCAGGCATTCCAGGTGCCAGTTGAAAGGGCCACCCAGATTTGTGTGGGTTTTTGTGTGGAGACTCACAACACTGGCTGAAACAGCCATGCTGGAAACTCATGGCACTTTTCAGCCTGGGAATCTCCTGGTCTGTGGGCAGCAAAAACTCATTTGGAAATGTTGTAATTACTCACCCTCTGCTCTTGCTGGGAACTGCACTCCAGAGCTTTTCCTATTCGGCCATCTTGGATCCTGCCCAGGGTTACTTAATAACAAGCATGGGTCTAGGACTTAGGCCTGCTGATTCCTAACACAGTGTGCTTAGCTATATTTTTAAATATAAAAATGCATATACTATGAGCATAAATTTTATAGGTCAGTTAAAAATTCTCTAACATATTATTAGATGATATCTGTCTTTAAGCTTATAATGTATTTTCCTTCTAGGGTTAATGGTGGAATCACATACATGTCAAGGGAGAATCCAGTTGACCACTGAAATTTCAGTTTCGTTAAATGTAAAATGAAGAAGTTATCTCTGATGTGTGCTTGCTAGACACCCTAGAGATCTAGATTTCTGACTCTACATTTATATGTCTTTATTTTGGTCAAAATTTAAGGCATATTACACAACCCATATAAAATAAGCACTTGGTGCTTGAATATTATACTAGTTTTTCTTTTATAAATTAAGTTAATCTGAATGCTGCCTTTGGTGGCAAAAATATTCTGCTGTAACATGATCAATTATCTATATTGAATCATTCAACTCTTCAAGAAATAAATTACACATCCCTTTACAAATGTAGTGACCAGCCTGGGCAAGGTAGTGAGATCCCCATCTCTGAAAAAAAAAAAAAAAATATTAGCCGGATATGTGGCATGTTCTTGTAGTTCTTGCTTCTAGGGAGGCTAAGACAGGAGAATTTCTTGAGCTCAGGAGGTTGAGGCTGCAGTGAGCCATGTTCACAATACTATACTACAGCCTGGGCAACAGAACAAGACCATATCTAAAAACAAAACAAAACAAAAAAAAACCCTATTTTGCAAAGTTTCCATTCTATTCTGACTTAACTCTGCATGCCCTATTGGTAGATATGAACATTTTCAAAGAATACTTTTCATGACTGACATCTGAAGAACAAATCTGTGTTTCAAACTGTTTGAAGTGGTGTCCTTTAGTAGTCTTTTAAACTATTAAATATCAATATCAGTTCTAAGAGATTAAATAATTCATTTTTGTAACTTAAATCAGTAATTCCCAAATAGAAATATAGCAGTGTCTCTGAGGGAGAGAGAGGACAGTATAAGATATTAAATTTATTAAAGGGGGCATAAGCTGGAAAAGGTTGAGAGACCTTGTCACAAAGAAAAATTATCTGGACACCCCTGGAGATCTTTCGTCAAATAGAAAAAAGAAAGTTCACAAAAGTTAATTGATTTATAAAAAATAAATGAAATCCAGAACAAATTAATTTTAATGACTGTTTTCCAAGAATGATTAATTTGTTCATTACGAATTCTAAAACTAGAAGTTGGCATATGTATGGAATAATTTGGACAATATTGGACTGAAGGAAAGAGAGAGCTGAGTTCAAGTCCGCTTTCTGTTATTAAATAATGAAGTCCTTCATTGTTCTGAATTTATATTTTCTTATGTGAATATGAAGGGACTAGCCTAGATGATTGCTGAGTGCCCTTAAAGTTTGACAAAATTCTTGTTATTTATTTATTTTTTTTTGTAAAAGCATTTTATAGTTCCCCTACCAAAAACAGCATATAGTATGTAGAGGGATAATAGCTACAATTGTTTTTATGACTAGAACTGAAGAACCTGACTATAGCAGACAGACTAGGAGATAATGCATCTTAACTAGTTCTGTCTCTCAGAATCACTTGTGAAGCATCATCCTCCTGGAAAATCTGATTTGAATATCTTTCCCAGTGATTTTGACATCTACCTCTAGTTTTAAAAACTACAGTTTCAGACTCTCTTTTGACAAAAAAGTTTATTGAATTTAGGTTGCAAAAACCTATTCTAACATGGGAAAGAAATGCAAAGCCCTAATTAATTTTAAAATAAATCATTTCTTTCCTACCTATTTGTGGGTAAATTCAATCTCTCTTGTTTGTGATTCTCACTGGATCAGAGCTGACAGACTTCAGATATTTTAACTCTTTTTTCTTGAACCCGTGACAACAGAAGATCAGGTAATAGAAACTCAGTTGGCATTGAGATGGAGTGTGTATAAATAAAGAGGAACATACATAAGTATTTTAAATTACGTATGTATACATGCTATATATAATTACATTTGCTTGTATTTCATATCTTATCTCTTCTGTTTGCCATCCAAACCCAGTTGTCACCCTTTTCAACATTTTCCACCCTGTTTTCTGCTGCAGGACACTGACCTGAATGAACTATAATAGTTCCCATGCCCTCTGGCCAATAGGTAGCTCTGGAGGACATCCTGCAAAAGGAGAGGAGTGAATTCAGTATATTTATGCTCCTGGATCAGTTCTGGCAAAGTCATCTTCAACTGGCTGTGTCCCTTAACCAGGTCTCCAGCTGGTAAGCTCTTTATGGCACTCTTTGCTTTTAAGTTCTGGTAAGTGTTCCCTTCCCTTATCCCTTGAGGGATGGTAAAAGCTCTGATGCAACTGACCCCAGTTTGTCACACTAGTTCTTGTGGCTTCTCTGCATTTACACTTTATAAATAACTCTTGTAAATAAACCCTTCTGGAATTATCTTATTTGACCATGCCATCTATTTCCTATTTACTGAGTTCCTGACTGATACTATTTTTTTATGTTAGTGGTACATTTGAGAATCTTTAATTAATACCAAAAAATATATAATGCATGGATACTTGAACTTTAGTTTGTAGAAAAAAAAGAAAAAGTTCTCTCTACTCTTTTGAAAACAGTATATACTTTAGCAGCTGAGGAAGAATGTGATAAAACCTGTGTTGGAATTGAGGTAGTGGTGGATATGAGAAAATGGGACTTTGGTCTGATCCAGGATATGGAAACAAAACGAGGAAATGTGATTTTTAACTTAATGCAAACACCAAGTCACAAGGCTAAGGCTGTTAGTATTTCTTTTCATGCTCCAGGGACACTTGATCTGTAATATTGCATTCATCTGGGGGCAGCTCATTAACAGAAAAATATAGGCAAGCTGGAAGGAGTTCATAGAGGAGTAACAAAATGATAGAAAGCACTGGAGGATTGACATGTGAGAAGAGATTAAAAAGATGAAATCACTCTGCTTTAGTTAAGTGGTGACTAAGGGGGAACATGTCAACTGTCTACGATTATGTGAAGGTTATAAATTCCAAAAGAAAGGCAGTGATTACTACAAATCAAGGGAGTAGTGCTCTGTGTAAAGAGACACATTAGCAAAGGAAAAGTTTAGATCAAATAACAAGACCATTTTCTAATGTAGAGCTATATTCTGTCTTATAAAGCTAAGTGTTACATACTATAGCCTTTGAAAAAGACAAAAATGAAACAAATAACAAATCATTTCTTAATGATATATATGGATTCTCTGTAGCTAGACAGATTACATATCTATCCCTGTATCTATTGATATGTCTTAGAAATCAGCCTTTTATCAACATATATGGGAATTAAAATAATGGCTGCTGCTATTACCATAGGTTTTGTGCTAGACGTTTAACAAGCATCTTGTTTAATTTTTAACATTGTACTTTGACTATTCAGGCAACTGCTGGTTAGAACATCTGAGTAACATTCTGAAGGTCATCCAGCTAGTAAGCAGCAGAGCCAAGAAATGGACCCAGGGGTCTTCATTTTCATTCCTTTGCTAACTAACCCCTGGGTAGTTAAAATACTTCAGTACATTATTATATCTTAAATTTTCATTATTCTATTATGTACCTGGCTATATGGACTATTTTACTTATTTACATAAAGCATTTTGTTACTGATTTCCTTGACTACATGGCAATATATTTTAGATACCTTAAAATATAGCTCTTTGTGGTAATCAGGTTTGCAAGGGACAGACATTTCCATAGCTATTACCCATTCTTGAGCAATCTTTGTGGTCACCACCCATTCTAGCTATGTGGATGAGATGAAGCTTAAATAATTTCATTTCTTTATCCTTCTAGACACTAGTCACTTAGAATTTAAGAAAATTTCTCCATCCACTACGTTATGCCATTCAAATTATCTAATAAGTTACACCATATTAATGAGGTTTTCATTTAAAAGAAATTATGCCTGTAATCTCAGCACTTTGGGAGGCTGAGGTGGGCAGATCACCTGAGGTCGGGAGTTCGAGACCAGCCTGACCAACATAGAGAAAACCCATCTCTACTAAAAATACAAAATTACCTGGGCGTGGTGGTACATGCCTGTAATCCCAGCTACTCGGGAGGCTGAGGCAGGAGCTCACCAGGAGGGAGAGGTTGAGGTGAGCTAAGATGTCACCATTGCACTCCAGTCTGGGTGACAAGAGTGAAACTCCATCTCAAAAAACAAAAATAAAACAAAACTAATCACCTTTCACATTTTATATATTTTTTCAATTTAGTTCATAGATATTTTGAAAGGAAACCATGCTCATGTCTAACATTTCAAACAGTGCAGCAGACTGTAAAATAAAATGAATAAGAGCCCCCATTCCCCTGCCACCTTTAAGCTCTATGGATAGAAGTAAATAAATACTGCTAACATCATCTTTTGTATCTTTTCAGGGATTTTCTATGCACAGACCTGTACACAGTTTCTTTTGTTCACTTAGCTGTTTATCTTGGTTTTGTTTCCATATTAGCATATGGAGTGCTCCTTTATCTTTCTAAAACATTCTATTACATGGGTGTAACATTATCCAATGCTCTTTCGAGGGACATTTAATAGGTTTCTAGAAATTTGTAAACCCACAATTCTGATATGAACATATATCTGTGTTTATCTTTATATAATTTCCCATACTGATAGAGCAAATTTCTGGATGGGGGCATTTCTGGATCAAATTGTGTGCAATTAAAAATTTTATAGGTTTTTACCAAATTATCATCCCCCAACTTGGGTTTTACAACACAAAAAACATATGAGAGTCTAAGCAGGCTGTTTATACTTTAAAACTCACATCAAGTTTCAAGGTGTTATGGTATCAACTTCTGCTTTGTGGGCATAAAATGGCCTCTTGCCAAAGAACATTTTATTCTGCATAAAGGTTTTACTCCTGGGCCAGGCTTACCTTTGCCCACTTATATTTGCAAGTCAATAACAATGTCTGTATTTTCCCATGGCTTAATTAAAAGAAAGATACTAATGTTTAAAGTAATGAATTTGATTACTTCTTTATTCTGGGCATCAGCTTGGGCTATTTCTTCTACTTGGAAAATCCACTTTGTTCTAATCTTGCATGTCTAAATTCCAACAACACTTATGCTTTATTTAAAACTATACCTTCCCCATCAGCATCGTATTTTCTTCCTCATAACTTTCAGCACCTCTATTTAACCCTTTTGTAATGAAAACTATCCATTTACAAATCCCTGAAAATGATAGTTGTCATTGTTAGTGGGCTCTGGAGCTCTCCAGTTCTGTAAATATTCTTATCTTCCCCTATTTGCACTTACCTGCTTCATGGATTAATTTAGTTCACACTACATATTCAGTTTTGTGATACTACTTTTATTTTCTTTTAAAAAGCTATGTTTTCATTTTTAACATCAACTGATTAAAATAATGTTTTTATCCTAAAGTTCCAGGATTTCCAATACAGCAGAACATGATTTAAAAATATCTCTTTGGAACTTAGCTCATAAACAAATGCAACTGTAAAAACTGAGAGTCAAATCTGAAACATCATACTGGAGGGAGTAGCGTGGATGCTATCATATTCAAGGCCGTTGGAGGCAGGCTAGCAGAGTTTGCAGGCTGGCATAGTTGACACACCATTGGATCTATTTATAGAGCTGACTTCTTTTTGCAATGTCAACTGTAACATTATACTTATTTTAAGCCTCAGTATCTCAAATATCAGCCTCTACTAGTTGTATAGTTCTCTCTTATTTGATATCAGAGAGTCCAATGGAGCCTTCTGAAGTACCTAGTCAGATTAGCAAAGGTAATTTTTTAGAAGTTCCTAATTTATGTGACTCTCTTTGTGAAGATGAAGAGGTTACTTTCAAACCTGGTTTCTCCCCTCAGCCGAGTAGAAGAGGTTCTGATTCTTCTGAAGACATATACCTGGATACCTCATCTTCAGGTACTAGAAGAGTTTCATTTGCTGATTCCTTTGGATTCAATCTCGTGTCTGTTAAAGAATTTGATTGCTGGGAATTACCAAGTACTTCAACCACTTTTGACTTAGGGACGAACATTTTCCACACAGAAGAATATGTTTTAACCCCACTTTTTGCCTTGCCTTCTTCAAAAGAAGATCTTATGCAACAACTCCAAGTACAGAAAGCAATACTGGAGTCAACTGAGTCTCTTCCTGGGTCTACATGTATCAAGGGTATTATTCGAGTTTTGAATGTTTCCTTTGAGAAGTTAGTATATGTAAGAATGTCTTTAGATGACTGGCAGACACATTATGACATTTTAGCGGAATATATTCCTAATTCATGTGATGGTGAAACTGACCAGTTCTCCTTTAAAATTTCATTGGTTCCTCCTTATCAAAAAGATGGCAGTAAAGTTGAGTTTTGTATACGTTATGAAACTTCTGTTGGTACATTTTGGTCAAATAATAATGGCACAAATTATACATTCATTTGTCAAAAGAAAGAACAAGAGCCAGAGCCTACAAAACCATGGAAAGAAGTTCCTAATAGACAAATAAAAGGCTGCTTAAAGGTAAAATCAAGGTGAGAATATATCTTACATACCTTCCTATTTATAATCTTAAAGTTTTTATGTCATTCTTTATTTCATGTGTTGTAAGGAAGTCACTCTGTTTAAAAATATACTGCTTAGTATGTAAAAAAAAAAAAATGGTGCCAGGCTTTAACAAGGACAAATCTATTCAAATAACAGCACCGTGTTATCCTTTCTCCAAATGTGAGAAAAAATATGGCTATAATGCAATAGGTTGGGGGTGAAGTGCAATGTGTATATTACTTTCCTAATGAGTTATAAATTATTCCTGTTCAAACCATGAAATCTAGATTATTCATGTATAAATTTATTTACTTTGATATTTAGAGTACATTTATTTTCAGTAGTTTTTAAATGTCTATGCTTTACTTTGAAACAGTTTTGATTAACATAAAACTATATTTGAATATGTATCTAGTTCTCAGAAATTTGTAAACTTCTCCCAAAAGCTGCAAAGAACTTCTTAATGACTGTTTAAGTTACACAGGGATGTTTGAAGTGATACATGTTAATTTAAACTGAAATTACTTTAATGATTAATAGAAACACATAAGTACATGTGTTATATATGAGTTAGACATACAAAATTTCATTAATTATAACCAATTATAACATTATGGAACACAAATTACTATAATTTAGTAAGAGTCAATGGAACGGAATAAAAAATGACCCAAATACAAATAGGGATATTCAGCTATATAGATTAGAGGTTTGGGATGTGACCCCTCATTAGTAACCTTGCTCTCTTGTTAATGTGAAAAATAAGAAAAACTGGCATTCAGATGTCTCTATAGTACATGGCTGTCTAATTTCAGTGACACTATGTAAGTAGATAAAACATTCAGGAGAAGTGAGACCCCCTCTGCTCCTCAGTATCCCAACGGGAAAGTCTACATTGCTCCAGCCACAGGCAAATGTTTGATCATCCTATGAGTGCTCCATCCTAACTGTCCCTAAACCCAGGATTTGGTGACTGTACCTGAAATACTGTAATATGTTGAAAAGGGAACTGTATTTGGAATCAATACACTCAGATTCTAATTCTCTAAGTAGAATTTAATAAAAAGCATAAGATACAATACTGGGAAATTTTTTTAAAATTATGCTTTAAAGGATAAATAATAACTACTAAATGCATTGTTTCAATGTGTTAATAAACTAAATGTGGTATATGTGGAAGCAGTGCAACCATACAAGTTATGTTTATTTTTATTTTCCTTTAAAGTAATTTAAAATATTGGCTTAATCAACTTTGTGAATTAGGCCAACTTTCTTGGTCTAAATCAAACTTTCTTTGATTTTAACTAATGCTATTTAGAGAGATAATATAATAATCTCTACATAGGCTAAAATAATAACTTAGATGTTTATGAAATTAACACATTAGCTACACAAAGTAAGTTCAACATTATTAAGCAAACTAATTCGTATGCATAAATATATACATATTAAATACTTTAAAAAAGATAATTAGTGAATATCTGTTAAACACCCTGCAACTTGCTCTAAATTTGGAAAAAGTGCAGCATTATTGTCTAAAATCCCATAAAAAAGACAATGTTGAACTCAGTGGATTTTTCTGCAATTTAAAGATGTGGTTTTAAAATTGCAAGCAATACCTACTAAACTGTGGTTTGTATAGGGGATTCCTTTGATAGGCCAAACTTGACTGATACCAAAAGACTCGCCAACTGATAGGCCTCATCTTCTACCTTGGTCCTGATATTTTTGGAACTTCTCCTAGTTGAAAATATGTAGAACTATATATATCCACACATACATTTGTATTCAGAACAGTAATGATTGGATTCATAGAGGACATCATTCAGGTTTTAATATTGCTTTGGGGAAAAACCTGAGAAGAACTAAACCACAGAATTGTATGAAGGCCTGTAAAGTTTTCTAATGAGTTATAAAAATGGAAAAAATCTCTCTCCCTCAAAACCACAAATACATTTTCTGCACTTCTGTAACTTAAAAATGACCAACATAATTCAAACCACATTTTGAAAAAAGCATTTGCCTCTGGAGGAGGCTTTTTGTGCTTAGTTTCAGTCCAACATGAATTTTTACATCTGATTTATATACCACTCAAAATGGAGTGTATAAAGGAAATCCTGACAGATCCTTAGAACAGCATGTGCCATAATAGAATATTTATACAGCTTTTCCATGATATAATTTATATGCAATGGGGTTTCAAATATTCCTAAAACTCACACAAGAGAGCATTATCAAATTTCTAAATGAATATTACAGTTGGATTTTATTGTGAAGAATTTGGTTAGTGAAAAATAGCACACCTTATTGGTGTTATTTTACAAAATGTGTACCTGGCTAAAATAAAAATGAACTAATACTTATTTGATCACAGAATTATAGCTTCTAAAATCTTCTCCCTCCAAATAGTTACAGAATCTAAATGGGTCACTTCTGAGAATTTCTGCACTTCCTATGTAGCTTAATTTGCAGGTCATTTCTTTCAGATGGTAAAAACAATATACATATATGTATATGTATATATATATGTATATATATATATATATATACACACACACACACACACAATAAGATTTTTTTATACCTGCAAATAAATTAGTACTAGTGTATAATATCAGTCATAGTTAAAATGAAAATTAGGTTGGCCTAGTATACAGAATAACATCTAACCTAATTCTTCTTAATACCAAAGATAATTTGCTATCAGAGTCCCTGAGATTATATCTTCTGAAAGTGTCAATAATCCCTTCTAATAAGTATGGAAGGAATGAATGTGGGAATACGAAATACATTTAGGTAGGATTTCTGTTAAATCAATCACCTACCCAGGCATTATGTTTTCTCTATGGAGAATTTTCTCGTGTTAGAGTTTGCAAATCTCCACATTGGTGTGGGTTGTCTATTTTCTTTTGATGTCTGATAGTCTATACACTTTGGACAGAAAGAAATATGTAGGAGAGGGGGGAGGCAGAGCTTGTAAAACTCATAGGCATGTGACTGAGAGTGACCGAAAGATATTTAATTGCACTGAAAGGCATGCATCATGAGATACTTTTTAAGTATCACCACGTATGCAGCACTGAGATACAAGCTAGCAAACAAACTAAGCAGATTTCTGATATATATGATAGGTTTTATTTTAAAATCAATGACAAAAAGTGACATTAATATAAATCAAATTAAATGTACATAGATATAAGCTAAAATAGCATGCAAAACAGTATGACCTCAAAAGTTAAGATTATAGGCTTCAGAGTTAAAGATATCTGAGTTTGAGTCCAAGCTCTCCTACATACTGGCAATGTGAACTTGGCCAAGTTAAGTTTGTTTTTCTGATATGTTAATTGAGAATAACCATAGCTCTATCTCTGTTTTTCCGTGAAGTAATACTTATAAACTTTGAGCATAGTGTCTGGTACATAATAAGTTATCAGTAAATGTTAACTGCTGTAAAAAGACAATGCTAACTCCAGCTTTAGGTGTACCTGGAATTTCCAGTAAGGCTTAAGCTGCACCAAAGTTCCTCTCTTTTCTTTCAGGGCTTCCAAATTTTCAGCTTTGGAGAGCCATTCCCTTGTCTCTTGCAAGATTTTAATCAACACGGAAAACTAACTTAACTGTAAATTTTCTTGAGATATGTATCACCTTGTATATGAAATACCTTAAAGCTGGAAGAAAACTTAGCAAAGTTAAAATATCCATATTTAATAGATGAAATAATGAAGAACCAGACTGAAAGGAATAAAAAAGGCATACATTTAAGATTGAACAGGCATGCATATAAATCTCAGTAAAGTTTACACTTAATAGCTCTGTGGCTGTGGGCATATTACTTCACAGCTCAAAGCCTCAGGTTATTCACCTGTCAAGCATCTTGATGTCTAGTGTTGTGTTGATTAGATTTAAATAAGATTATATACTTAAAGCTTCTATTATAGAGTGTTAGACACACATAAGGTTATCATCAAAAGCTCATCATCATAATTGTCCCTATTGTTATCAAATCTTGTTCAGCTAATTTCCTGACTCTTGAACTTGCATTATTTCTTCATACATCATAGGTTTCCTTCTTTCAGGCTCCAAAACTTATGCAACAAATGTTTACTAAGAGACTATGTCAGGTTCTGAGTTGTTAGGCGGCAGCATCTAACTGGGAAATGTGGCTGGAGACAGGTGCCTGTGAAGACAAGAAGAGGCCCCAAGGGAAAAGGCCTTGAAAAGCAGAGAGAAGTGAGTGGGAGAGAGAAAACACCAAAACCAAGCTCAGATTCTCTGGGTATATAATAGAAACCATAGATAGAAAATGAAATAATAATTATTTCCACTTGAGGTGTTCTAGAATATGTAACCTAGAGCTGACATTGTGTACTTACTGGCCTGTGGGGGAGTGGTCTGCTTTCTCAGCATCTTGGCTTTTTTTCCCTCACCGTCTGCTAAGTATATGTTCCCAATAGCTGGGTACACTGGTTGACTTCATCTGGTTTTGTATTTTATTAAGTGAAACCAATTTATTATTTTAAGTAAAGTAACTGCATGATATAGGTGTTTGCTGGTATTTATAACTTGGCCAGGTGAATGCAAATAAATCCTAAATGACTTTAATGCCAAAGGAGAAACTTGATTAGTCCTGAATTTTTGTGCTGTAGGAAAAGAACCAGTTTTGTTCAGGAATGGGAAAGAGAGAAATGCTTTCTAAGACATAATTCTAAGAATACAGAGGGTTTATCTTTCAGGGTGGTAAAATTGTAAAAATGAGGCCAAGAAAAGCATTGGGAAATGAGGCATAAGATATGGCTACATTGCGTGTTTTAGTCAGGGCTGTTAGATTGTGAGACTTCCTTAATTTACAGGTACAGTACAATCTGGGGTCCTGGAAATAGTCCAAAGAGGTGTAAATAGCCCCATGAGGCCTTCAGGACCTCATGTATGCCATAACTAACTCGTTTTGAGTCCACACTAATTGTGGAAGCTGGGTCTGTTTAAGGGAAGGACCTCTGGCAACGCCACATGGAAACATACAACACAGCTGTGTAGGGCTCATGGCGGGGGTGGGGGGGGGTGTTTGGAAGCAGCCAGCTGGTTGACAGCAAGGCGCCAACTGGCTTTGCATTTCCCTGGAGGTCCACCAAGGCTTACATGGCTTCCTGGTTTTGTGGAAATCCATACCCCATCCTAGACTTTCCCTAGAGTGGGTTTGAAACTTGTCTGGAGAAGAGGAACAAAAGGGTATCCTCCTTCAGGGTGTCTCTCAAGGATTGGTTGAAAGGAGTCATTATGAATACCATGCCTCTGGGATCTCTGGGAGCCTATCCTTCTAACTAAAGCCCATCTGCAGCCTGTAAAAATAAAGCAGGGCCCACTATTTCTGAGCCAAAAATGCTCCTGGTGAAAAGGAGAAAATTTAAAAAAATTAAAAAAGAAAAAAGAAAGGAAAATAAAAGATGGCACCACAATGAAGTGGGCCAACTTAGTTTTTCATTTTCCCCCAGTTCTGCTAACTGTGACTGTCATCCCTATTCCAGGTTTTTACCCTAATCCCTCAACAGCAATAATGCAGGGGAAATAACCTCCAGGGCAGACAGCTGAAGTGGATCCAATGGTCCAGGGCCCTACCAAACTTAAAAAACTCTCTAGACTCTGACATCTCATTTTGTAACCTTGCCTAAAATTTACATATATGTGTGTTTGTGTGTATATATGTGTGTGTGTTGTTTGTTTATATACATATGTACATATGCATACACATGTATGAAATTTTCCTTAAATGCAGACCCCCAAGGTGGCAGGGGCTATCTCAGTCTTACACCCATTGAGATCAGTTGCAGAGGCACTCTGAGTTTGGATTGAGAAAATGGAAATGCCTGATTTTGGAGCAGAGAGCACTGCAGTATATAAGGCAGATTTAAGTACTTAGTTGTGGTGAGGGTTCCATGGAAGTATAAGACTCATGGGGTCTGGAGTACGTGTGTCTATGGAGGTTGGTGAATTTCAAAAACATTGAAACATAATGGAAGCAGCAAGGGCTTTAAAGTAAGGCAAGGCCTTTGGGCTTTAATTCTAACTAATTACTGTCTGCTTGTACTTGGATACATTTTGCTTTGTATCTATTTTATTCAAATCTAAAATCAGGATAATAATTTCTTTTTTTTATTATTGCATTTTAGGTTTGGGGGTCCATGTGAAGAACATGCAAGATTGTTGCATAGGTACACATATGGTAGCATGATGTGCTGCCTTCCTCCCCTTTACCTATATCTGGCATTTCTCCCCATGCTATCTCTCCCCAACTCCCCACCCCCCGCTGTCCCTCCCCTGTTTCCCCCCAACAGACCCCAGTGTCTGATGCTCCCTTCCCTGTGTCCATGTGTTCTCTATTTGGCAGAGTTGCTGTGAGGAATACGTTAGCTAACACATATACGCATCTATTCTGGTTGCTAACATTTTGTAGATACTCCAAATGGTAGTATTGGTGGCACTGGTGATAAATTCCACATTTTCCAATCTTGTGTATGGCTAGTACTGTGGCCAAAATTAACAGAGGAATGCTGTTTTCCCTTATTATCATTCCTGCTACCGGGACTCAGGCTAAAACAAATAGTTTTAAAATTAGTCATGTTATGGTTCAATAAGCTTTGGGGGATTAGCCAGGTAGACTAATATATATGGCATTGCTTCTATGGGAAAATGATTTCCAAATTTTAGCAACTTCTGGGTCACAAAAAAACTTTGGAACATCGCCTGTTCATAAGTTGGAGATTGGGGGCATGTTTTTTCTTAAGCTAGCTCTTCTGAAGGTGGTTCTTTGGACTAAGTAACTGAGTTGATTGCACACAATTCACCTTATTATCCCTTTATACCTATGAATAGAAGATGAATTTGAAGTTTATATAATTATCTTCTTCTAAGAAAATATATTATGCATCATCAAATTTCAGTCATTCCTGTTTTAAAGCTTTCTCTGTGTTCCACAACTATATGAAAAAGAATTTCTCTCTCTTCAGAATAGAGCTCTCAAACCTTTTCAGGTGTCTCTTCTGCTGCTTTAATAGCTTTACTAGGTTAACTAGCAGAGTAGTGTTATTACCTACTAAATGAAAATAACAACTAGTTTTGAATCCTTAATCATGCCATCCTGCTGTTTAAAGATTTTATGATGAAAAGATGAAAACAAGTAAGTTGCTAAATTTAACTGTTTTACTGCATTGCTCAGTGACAGAGACCAATTATACATTAAAAAAAAACCTGTCTTAGGAAATTCTAAAATTCCCTCCACACCGAGTTACTCCGAAAAATGGTCTGTGTTGTACATGAGCACTATTCAAGACACAATTATGAACTGAATTTTAATATTGTAAGGTAATGGTTGTCCTATGTGTGTAGTCATGGTTTCGATTTTTATTTACATCTTTTGAAATTTGCAATAGTAAAAAAGATTCAAATACCCTCCCCATTGGTATTTGTAAGTGATACTGAATAGTGAAAATGCTTTTCCTAATTATGTGGAAACATTTCTTAGTTCATTGATACCATCTGAATATCATCCATGGTATTTAGAGAATTAAGCCATGGGACAAACCTAACTTACTGACTCTAAATCTGTATGAATAACCTCCAGCTGATTTTCATTTTAAAAAATTACTGTGGATGTGTTAGTACAATTACAAATCACAGAGAATTGCTAAGATAAATTTCAGTTTCATAAACTATATTTGAAATGTAAAATAGATTCTGTCAACATCACCTTTTGAAGATTAATATTTATAAATAATTTTATAATATATTAAAACAACTTAAATACTGTTACTACTTACCAATAGAAAAAAATTGAAGTTTTAAGAAGGCACATTCAGGTGCAGCAGAAAAAGATTGTATTGTTCACATATAATCTTAAGTGGGTGCATGAGATTATTGTGTTTATTGTATTTAGTGTAAATATAGTTATAATTATTGTTTCCAGTGTTAATACAGTCCTTGATTTCTGAACAGTTTTTGTTGGATCCTTTTGTAGAAGAGACCATCTAATTCTGTTCTTTGCTGTTAGCAGAATTATTCAGAAAACACCTGGGTTAAATGGTTATACAGTTTCTTCTTAATCATCTCGATACGATTTGGCTGTGTCCACACCCAAGTCTTCTCTTGAATTGTAATAATCACCACATGTCAAGGGTGGGGCCAGGTGGAGATAATTGAAACATGGGGGAGGTTTCCTCAATACTGTTCTCTTGGTAGTGAATAAGCCTCATAAGATCTAATGATTTTATAAATGGGAGCTCCCCTGCACAAGCTCTCTTGCCTGCCACCATGTAAGACGTGCCTTTGCTTCTCCTTTGTCTTCTACCATGATTCTGAGGCCTCCTCATCCATGTGGGACTGTGAGTCCATTCAACCTCTTTCCTTTATAAGTTACCTAGTCTCAGGTATGTCTTTATGAGCAGTGTGAGAGTAGACTAATTCATAGTTCTTCACTAATGTGTTCTATCAGGAAGTTACATGTCTTTAATGTAACCACTTATATTGTTCTGTCTTTAGTCATTTATTTACATTTTCAGTTAAATTCGGTGTTGGAATCCCTATCCTTACACATTAAAATTAAGCAAAATTATATTGTTTCTCTCACAGATTTCTATTTTCCATGTCACATGATCTCAATAACTTTGTTTTTCCCTTGAGTCTGAACTAGTTAATTAGAATACAAGTTTGTAGTGTTTTAATGCATAAGCCAGAGAAGAAAAAAAATCCCACCATCAACTGAACTCTCATAAGGGGTGAATGATATCACTGTTACCAGGGCCATACATTGCCAACACTGAGGGATCAGGAATAGCCCAGTTTGCTAACAGTAGTCTAACTAAGGCCCTCTCCCAACCCTGCCTTCTTTATGTTTGAATTCTCAGTGTTGTAGGTACTATTATTACAGTATTCCACTGGGAGTCAGAGAAGGAAAGGAAACTATTTTACAAAATTATGAAGTTAAAAATACTTCAGAGGATCACTTCATTTATTCTTCTGTCTTATCTAAAACAACAGCTATATTAGAATTCTTGAAAACTGTGGACAAATAATGAATAAGTTAGAATTAAAGTTACACTATTTTCTAGATGTCTAATTTTTAAATAACATTTCCTTCCAGAATGTAACTGTATATATAAGATGCTGAAAAGAACTTTTTAGCTTTTATTAATTTTTGTAAAAAATTTTGTTTTGTTTTAGATTCAAAGTGTCCATGTACAGGTTTGTTACATGGGTTTATCACATATTGCTGGAATTTGGACTTCCATTACTCATGTTGTAAATGTAGTAACTATTAGGTAGTTTTTCAAACCTTGCTTCTCTCTTTCTCTCGACACTTACACAGTTTCCTGTGTATATTGTTTCCATCTTTATGGCCATAGATAACCATTATTTATTTCTCACTTTTAAGTGAGAACATGCAGTATTTGATTTTCTGTTTCTATGTTAATTCACTTAGGATAATGGCCTCTAGTGGGATCCATATTGCCACAAAGGACATAATTTCTTTCTTTTTTATGGCTGCATAGTATTCCATGGTATATATGTACTTTTTCTTTATCCATTCCACCATCAATGGGCACTTAGGTTGATTCCATAACTTTAGGATAATGGCCTCTAGTTGGATCCATGTTGCTACAAAGGACATAATTTCTTTCTTTTTTATGACTGTATAGTATTCTATAGTATATATGTACTTTTTGTTTGTCCAGTTCACCATCAGTGGACAGTTAGGTTGATTCCATGACTTTGCTATTGTGAATAGCACTACAATAAGATCTACAAGTGTGTCTAAAAAAGAAATGTTGAGGCCGGGCGCGGTGGCTCAAGCCTGTAATCCCAGCACTTTGGGAGGCCGAGGCGGGTGGATCACGAGGTCAAGAGATCAAGACCATCCTGGTCAACATGGTGAAACCCCGTCTCTACTAAAAATACAAAAAGTTAGCTGGGCATGGTGGTGCATGCCTGTAATCCCAGCTACTCAGGAGGCTGAGGCAGGAGAATTGCCTGAACCCAGGAGGCGGAGGTTGCGGTGAGCCGAGATTGCGCCATTGCACTCCAGCCTGGGTAACAAGAGCGAAACTCCGTCTCAAAAAAAAAAAAAAGAAAAAAAAAGAAATGTTGAATACATTTATAAAAAGAAAATGTAATTTAGAACCAGTAAAAGTCAAATTGGTTTACATTATATCACTTTGCTTAAAAAAGGTTAATATTGTGTCTACAAGCAGAAATTATTTGAATATATGCTAAATTTCTTAACTTTGTATGTATAATTTTAGCTAAAAGCTATTTTTTTTAATCAATGAATATATATAGAAGATTGGGACAGCCATTCCAGTTGATAATTTATTTAGGAAATTAAACATGGGGAGCAGTGTAATACTGCCCAGCTACACTCAACTCATCCTTGATGCACCACTTTTTTTCCTGTGGAAAAAATAAACACACACATGTGCACACACACACATGAGCTATTCACTTAACCTGATCTCTTTCGTGTATGTATGTAATACATATAATAAAGACATTATCCAGAGAGTTCATATATTAGCTAGTATTTTATATTTTCTATATTAGTAATATCTCATTCCAACTTAACTTTGGTAAAGTGAGTTAAGTTTTTAGACACTGGCAATTATATGAACATTCAAGGCATTTGCTTGCAAATCTCGTAAAACCCAACTTAGTTCAACAGGACCTCTCATACTACTTGCTTTTGACCTCTGATTACCTTTTTTTACTTTCTTTAATTTACCAGTGTTTCTAGCAATATTTTCTCCATGAAATAACTACTTCTAGGGCACAAAATAAAACAACTTTTCCTAAATAAAAAAGTTGTTGTTTGTCACTATTACATCTGATATAATTTATTTATAGGCAAAGAAATTAACACCTAGCAAAGACCGTTGCCACACTGCTCTCTATGTCTGTTTAGTCAGCAAGTTTACAATGGTGGCATTTCTAGGGAGCCTCTGGTATGGTCTATTTTTTTCATACCCTAACATTATATTTTATGCTTCATAATTTTTATATTTTAATAAGTAGTTTTATTCCCTTGTGAAAAAAAATCCAAAAATTATTTTATTATAAAACACTTTAGTTAATTCTTAGGCTATTTTCAAAGGTCATTTATTACACTTACATCATTTTTAAAAAACAATTATGAGACTACATCTTGCTGGCCTTGTATAACATAGGCAGGGTGATGGGAACAAATATTTGGGTTAATTTGGTTAAATTCCAGAAACGTATTCCTTTAATCCCATGAGGTAATTATAGATGAAGAAACTGAAACTCAGACTTTGCAAGGTAACCCCTGACGAAACTGGGATTATAGCTGTTTTTGATGTCAAAACCACCTTTCACTTCACTAATAACGCTGCCTCACTAGCTAACCATTTGTGAACAGTAAAGAATGTTCAATCTCAATAAAACAGTGGACCCTCAATATGCTGAAATGTAAATATTTAGAAAGCTCCTCCAAGTGTATTAATACAATGTAGTGACTGTAATAGGGCTCTTCTGGTTTCTGGAGCTATTCAAGAGCAATAGTGATACAATAATACATTATGGGGTTTAACAATTCCATTAATAATGAAAGATTCTGATTTTCAGGTAAATGTGAGCACAGTCAAAGGTATGTTTTTAAAGCTTTCCATTATGCAGACACCAGCTCTTCCACTTGCATTCACTGTTTCTACTCAAGCCACTTGCTTGCTTTGAAAACATTTTTTTTCCTTCCACCTTCCACGAGAACCAGTTTGATTTTTCCCTCTCAAGGATTTCCTAATGTCTCTAATTTATCCAGATCCTTCCTTTATCTAAGCTCAGCATTTAATGCCTATGTCATTCCTCTGATATACATCAAATGTTGCCCATTTCTGCACTTAAAAACTTGCATGTGTGACCTTCTTCCCAAATTCTTTGAGGTCAGGAATGGTGTCTAAGTATTAGTCCCCATGTGACTAACAAAAACCTTTGAAACTATCTATTAATGGCAAATAGTTTTCTCATTCATAACTCTGAGGCTTGTTAAAATCCAAAAAGATTTCTGCATAATAATGAATTGTGTTTATTATAGTTGAATGATTAGTGTGTTTATTGTTTTTGTGATTTTTAAAAATCGGATACTCCCTGTACATTTTCATCTGGATCTCCAAGTGGCAAATTACTTTATGTCCCAAGTCAAAGTTACATTTCTACCCCAATCCTAGTCCTTTCTTTTATATTTTATATTTTGTTTAAGTCATGGTCATCATTCCTGTCATTCAAATAAGAAACTTTAATATCATACCTTATTTACCTTTGCCAGCTCCTGTTAATTCTACACCCCTCTTATATTGGATGGCCATGAAAGTGATGATTGTTCATTTGATCAAAAATACAAATTATTTTGAAAATTAAGACTACAATAGAATATACAAAGACTATAGTTACATACGATAAAAACAACAGATAAAAGGGGATTTGTCCCTGCAATGACTACGTGTTTGTTGTCTAAATTGAATCAAAATTAATAGATAATTGAACACATTAACCATTGTAACTCCTTGTAGACAGTCTAAATTTAGATAGTTTCTTTCAGTTACAAAGATACCAATGAAAAATCAAATTGATAAATAAATTAATATAGTTTTCCATAATATACTCTATTCAGCACTTTCTTCTTTCCAATGACTTCTGAAGAACAGATTGAGTCATAATTTTACTTTTCTGTAAGTTCAAGTAATTCTGACATCTCAAAAGCAATATTTATTGATCAGCCTTTGGCCTTCTTTATGATTCAGACCAGTAGGACCAGAACAAGAAACACCCAGTAGACTGAATGATAAAAGACCAAAGGTAGAAATTCTACATCCATCAATCAGAAGTGATTCATTTCTCTTTTTCTTCTTTCCAGGGCCACTGCTCATATTAGTGCTGATGCTTATGTGGACCTCACTGATGTTAGCATTCCTAGATACTCTACTAGTTATATTCCACTGATATCTCTGTCTTGAGATTGTAGAGTCTTGGTCTTTTCCCAAATGAAACAAAGCTAAACAAAAACCGAGAAGCAATGAGAGTAATGCAATGCATCTAAATGTTTAAGCTTAAGACCTACAAAAATTTAGTGTGATGTGTCTGCTGCACTCTGTTGTGTACTACTTAAAAGGTTTCTAAAAATGTTTTTGATACAATTTTAAATTTATAGAAAAGTTACAGGAAGAATTCCCATATTCGTGTATATATAAATGTTTTAAGCTGTGTAACAGAGGAATCTAGTTGCATTGATTCTTGTAGGCAGAGCTTTTACTTTTGAAAACTTTGAGCAATGGTAACTTTTTAGTTTGTAGTTGATTGCTGATTTTACTGAATAAAAAACATTTTATTTGTTTACATTTTATTGTTCTTTAAGTTCTGGGGTGCATGTGCAGAACATGCAGGTTTGCCACATAAATATCCATGTGCATGGTGGTTTGTTGTAACCATCACATTTTAAATATTTTGTGAAAATATTGACAAACTCAAACAGAATAGTACTATCATCAGGCATATTATAATATTCACAACTTATAAAATTATAATCCTTTTTATGATAAGAATTAGAAACCTATTTTAGGAAATTAGGATGAGGTCTAAATAATTACATATTTTATATAGCAAAAATAATATATTCCATATAATATGATACATCAATTAATTCTTACATTACTACACTTAACTAATCCTCATAGTTTTCATTAAGCGTTTTATTATAATTTTTCCTAATATTACTTGAAAACTTTATTGTACAAAACCTGAGGTCTTCTCCCAAAGTAAAAATGTGTTATTGAGGTAGATAATACATGGTACTCGCAAATAGTTTATTTTCTACTTTCTCAGAATAATTGTTTAAATGAAAGTAGCTAAAAGGTAAAGTTTTGTCAGTACATTTTGTTGTTTTCATTTCAGTTTCAATATACAAATATGGGTCTTCCTGAAAATATTGTGAGATTGAATTAAACATTTTTTGATGATTAGCTGTTGACTGAATAATATGGAGAGATACTGTTTTTAGTGTAATAGAATACACTTATCTGTACTAAATGACCTCTGAAGTAATGAAGTTTTGAAACCTTTGTATAATTTTGCTGAGATAACTATAAAAAGCAACGTTTTTTTCCTCTGTATTTCCTCAATTTCTGGGTAGTTCTTTGAGCACTTACAATTTTGAACCAATTTCCTTTTATTCCTTTAATTTTGTATTTGAGAATCTGTAACATTTGTTAGAACTTGCCTACAAAACCAGGTATAACTCTCATCTTGTGTATAATGAACTGTAGTGTACTGACAACTTGAGTTTTATGGTGTTTTACCATGTTAATAAGTTAGCTTGTTTTTTTTTTTTTTATCAATTTAGAAGTTGCTATTACATGGACTTAAAGCATAAAACATACATACTGTAAGTATGTTCATAAGTTAGCTTGTTTTTTTATCAATTTAGAAATTGCTATTACATAAACTTAAAGCATGTATGTTTTATGCTTTAAGTTCATGTAATAGCAATTTCTAAATTGATAAAAAAATTACTTCTCTTATTACTTCTTAGGTGATATAACCTTATCTCCCATTACTTCACAATTACATTCTAGTAAACAGAGACTGTCCCATTTCACATAAGAAGAAATTTGTCAAGGGAGATTTATTTGATCAAGTCCAGGAAATATATAACAGGCAAAGCTGGGTTTGTGATTTAAGCTCTTTAATTCTCTATAACTCTGAGGCATAGTGCTTCAATAAACTAATTATTCATAAAGAATTTATAGTCCCTATTTTATATAGAACTCTTTCAGGTAGCTTCTATCTGTAAGCAAAGATTTGGTTTAATGATAATATTTGTATACATGAGAAGTTAGCTATGGACATGGTATTTACCAAATAGAGTGATGCATATCTAGAGAAATTCATAGGCAATAAAGACCAGTAAGCATTAGAAAAATGATTATACTGCAGGCTACCACAATTAGAGATGGCACCACAGAGGAATTGAACTTGACCTCCAAATGGCAAAATTTGTGAAGGTGGAGAAGGAGCAGAAGAACATTTACGTAGAGTATAAATGTACTTATGGAGATGACTGCACAAAAAGTTCAAGATGTTATTAGTTAATCACACTGCCTGAAATGAAGGGAATTGTGGGAGGCATTATTGAAAAACAAGATTGAAAAAGAGTTGTACAGCCTTGGCAGGCTGAAGGTTTTACACTTTAGTCTCTATGTTCAAGAACAAAGTATTTTTTGTTATGTTAATCCAGAAAGAGTATGAAGAACACATTAGAATGAAGGAAAATGTATGATTTAGTTTGCTAACTGTAAGGAGGAGAATCGATTGCAATTGTATTGAGTATGATTTCCCAACTCTTTTCTCCTAAGAGGTTTTGCACTGGTGATGTTATATGAATGGTCCTTCATTGCCTTCTGATTAAGGAATTTATGAACACCATGATACTTATAGGGCATATTTTGGGTATCTCATAGTTTAAATAATTGTTTCTGAGTTCATAAGCATTTTTACTCACTGTTTCTCCATATATGTTGCTATGTTTAAAACCTCAGTTTCATCCTTTTTCCATTATTGATATTAAGTACTCAATTCTGCTATAGGTCATTTTTAACGTAAATAAGCAGATATACATTGTGGCACAGATTTTAGGTATTTCCATACCTATTTCATAGGTGTTTCATCTTACTACTCTGGCTGTGCTTAAGGGAAATTTCTTATTGTAATTAGTTGGATCCAAATTATTCCTTCAAAATCTAAAGTTTATACTTCTACCTAGTGAAAATTAGTAATCCAGGCACCTCAATATTTATCCTTTTTGGTGAATATATAGAATCTACTCTACTATGGTTTCTTTTCTAATACCAATAACTTCAAGTTTGAGAGGGTATGGATCTTGGTTAACATTCAAGAAAAAAATATACAAATAGTAGCAAAACTCTTACTGTGCTCTTTAGCTTGTGCATTGATGAGACGTGAAAAAAAATTCAGTGACTAGAAGAAATGAATGATGGACTATCAATTATTCAGTAAATATTATTAAAAACATACTATGTGCCAAGTATTGTTCTAAGCACTGAGGGTACATTAGCAACAAAATGACAATTCTTGTCTTTTTGTAGCTTACATCCTAGTGGAGGGAAAACTAATAACAAATCATAAGCATAAAGGATAAGGTTACCAGATAAATGCAGTTGACAAGCATAAGTAGAATAAGGAGTGTTCTTCACTTTCTCAAAAGAATGAACTTCATTGAGAAGGTGACAATTGATCAGAGACTTGAATAGAGTCAGTAATGACAATGTTCCACACTGAAGGAAGCAGCCAGTACAAATTCTCTAAGACGAGAGTAAACAGGAATGTTTGTGGAGTAGCAAGAAGGCCAGTGTGGCTAAAGCATAGTGAGTTAAGGTGAAAATAGCAGGAGATGCAGAGAGGCAAACTGACTCTGACTGCATGCATAGCATTGAAGTGTATTGTAAATCTTTATCGAAGCAGAGATGTAGAGTGGACAATTAGATGTAGTCTGTCATTTGGAGTCTTCAGCATATAAACGGTATATTAAAACATAAGACTGGAAGTTATCACCAAGAACATATTATACGTAAGATAGATAAGAGGCCTGTGTCTGTAGTCCCATCTACTTGGGAGGCTGAGGCTGGAGTATCACTTGAGCTCAGGAGTTTGGGTTTGCAGTGAATAATGATTGTGCCCCTGCACTCTAGCCTGGGTGACACAGTGAGACCCCATCTCTTAAACACACACACACACACACACACACACAGAGAGAGAGAGAGAGAGAGAGAGAGAGAGAGAGAGAGAGAGAGACTCTGAGAGAGAGAAGAGGAAGAGAATTGAGTTTTCGGAGATTCCAACATTAAGAGGCCAGGGAAAAGATAAGGAAGCAAACAAAGGTCATTAAAATTAGGAGCCAAGTTATACAACATGCTTCTTGTCCTCTAAAAGTTATGACCATAGGCAGGTGTTGAACAATGAGAACACATGGACACAGGGAGGGGAGCACTACACACTGGGGTCTGTTGGGGGTAAATAGGGGAGGGACAGCAGCGGGGGGAGTTGGGGAGAGATAGTATGTGGAGAAATGCCAGATTTAGGTGATGGGGAGGAAGGCAGCAAATCACACTGCCACGTGTGTTCCTATGAACAATCTTGCATGTTCTTCACATGTACCCCCAAACCTAAAATGCAATACAATTTTTTTTAAAAAGTTATGACCAAAATTGTATATACAAAATGACTTCAGTTATCATAAATTTAAAAATCCCTCTTTTAGTGATGCTCACACTTTTCAAAAAGTGGCTTTTGTTTATGATCTCATTTGTTTTTTTCAATAACCCTGTGATGTAGGTGCTGCTGCCGTTATTATCTCCATCATGACAATTGCAGAAAGAGGATTAAAGAGATTTACATACTTTCTTGAGGTCACAGAATGAGTATATTGGTTTTGATGGGATTTGAAAAGAATATTTTTGACACCACTGCATGTGATCTTTCTACTATGTCCTGCCACACGACCCCATACCTCTCGCAGCTCACCCTGGACTTGTTTCTTTAGTTGGAAAGATAATTCTGTTACAAAAGTCTTTGGCAAGGAGGGTTAAGAATGCTAAAAAGGAAAATGAAAAAAAAAAGCAAAACATATTCTTTATTTCATAATTTTCTTTGTGACATTCCTACTTTAACCCATTCAATTTTATTTCATTGAGGATAAATTAATTTGGAATATAAACTTCCAGGTTTTTCCCTAAGTTGGTGCAAATATATACATAAACACTCTCATCATGTTTCAAATAGAAGTGAAATTATGTCCACAACCTGCTTTTTCTAATCAATATATTATCTACATGATTGTGGCCAGTTACAGAGTTGGATGAGTCTAATTTAGAAGAGGGGATGGTGTCCATGTTTGGAAAATGTTGAGGTGATGAACCTCTCCTTCTGTTGTCATTGGATTCTATTGCTCCTTGGGGCTCCTATAGCCTCTTTGGATCATTTTACACAGAATAAGTCACTACCCACAGGGTCTCTGAGAGTGAGGAAGAGTGCAAGAAAAGCATGGATGGACACAGGCAATAGGTGGCTTGTCTTTGATACCAAACTCTTTTGGGATCCCTTTGACCTTTACTCTGGCTGCCTTCTGGCTGTCTAGATCTTCAAATTCTATCTTTCAGGTCTATCTTTTCCCACCGAAGAACCCAGCTGTTAGTTCTGGGTAAAAGTAGAATTGTGCTACAGTAAATCTAATCAAAGAAGAAATTCTACGTATGCATTATTAAAAACTAACACTTAATCATTGTAACTATCATTTCTTTGTTTTCAGAATGTCTTGATCATCTTGAATATTAATTTCTAGTACTGTGCAAATTGGATAAGTTTATATGTTAGTACTTACAAGAAGAAAGTATTTTCTATAAAATTAGTATATAAGCATATATACTCCTAAATATCTCTATAAAATTAGGAGTATATGTAAGTATATATACTCCTAATAAATATATAATTATATATTATTATAAATAATTACATATATCATATATAGCACTGTATATATAAATCACTATACACATATATACAGTGCTATATATAGATATATAAATATATTTTGACATACATATGCAATAATATATAATATAGTAGATATATACTATATATGTATGATTATCAATATTTATTTTATGTGCATTGACTTATAATAATGTATCTGTAAGTAAAGGAAACCATTGGAAAGTGATAATTCTGAAAGACAGCAAGTGTAATCTTGCAAGTGCCTTCACTTATGTACCATATCAGGAAGAAAGAAAAGACCAGAATATATGTGTTCATGGTAATTTTATTTGAAATATTCTCTTACATATAATCAACTCCAAACACATTAAACTATCAGCATTATCCATGAACTTGCATTTAAACCATTGTATTATAGTTCTACCTTCTTCAGTAACTGCCATTTCATCTCTATTATTGTCACCTCATGACCCTGATTGTTTATCAGATATACTTTACAGTACTTGCATTTATAGTAGTTGTTTGGGCAATTTGCTGCATAGTACAACAACTGAAAAACATTTTGCTAGCCCAAGTCTAAATCTTTGTAAACATGATCAGTTTTGTAATAAGCAGAAGGCTATTAACATAGAAATGATTAATCTTTCCTACCCCAAAAAACATCAAGTTAAAAGAAAAAGTAAATTTAAATTCATTCAAGTATGGAAAGGTAATCCTCATGATGAATGAAAATTAATTGTTTTATAGACTTAGTAGCATAAATGCAATCCATATACAATTTACATTAATGCCAGACTGTTTGATTATTCATGCCCCTTTTCTCCTCACTCTTATAGAAAACCCTAATAGCAGAATATTTTTACTAAAAGGCTTAATTTCACATTAACCACACTTTCATATAGTAAAAGCCAGTGTAGAATAGCAATGTAAACCAATTCTCTCAAAACTGGTTGCACATAGCAAAGGGAAAAATAAGGCCCCCACACCCAGGTCCCACTACAATGTCTGTAAGTTAATTGGTCTGGGGTGTTTGCAGGATTAGTATTTTTAAAAGATCTCCAGACTACTCCAATGTGGACAAAGGTTGAGAATGACCGATGTAAACAAGGAACATAAATACTGGTGTTTTGAGTTATAATTTTTAAAATGCTGAAAATCTTTTAATTAGTCACACTAACCACCAAAAGAATAATGCTATTTAAACAAATAAAAATTTTAAATTCAAATAAAATAGCACTTTAAAAATGTGGCATGATGTATTTTTAAGCATTAATAACAAAATTAAGGATGTAGGACATTCAGATAAAAACGATAAGCTTTATGTATTATTTATTAAAGATACTTTGCTGCCTCTGTGAAGACTTGGAAAAAGGAGAACATTTTTTTGGGAAAAAAGGTACATCACACAGCATGACAAAGTTAATTTTCATTTAGAATAAAGAAAACTCTGACAGTAATCATTTTTCTTTTTGAAGACATTGGTTGAAGTGGTAAGGACAGATTTTAATCAGTAATATACTATTGCAATAAGGAAGTGGGATCCAGCATGAACTGAACTCAGCTTGAACTGGTACAGAGGTAACTGGGCATTTGAAGGAGTGGAGAAGAGGCAAGTAGGATCTGGGTGAGTTCCCGTCTCTTAGTAGAGTCAGGAAACTGAAAAATTACAAAGGACTGGTCTTCATAAATGCTGCTTAGGCTAGCCAGTCTGTTAGTTGGAAATTCTAGTTAGGATTTTATCCTTTGGGAAATAGAGACCCTATCCTTCCTGATGATTACATTTTAATAAAATATCTTTCAGGTCCTGTCTTCAGGAAGAAGACAATGCTGAGTTGTAGGACATATACATACATCTTAACACACAGAGAAAGGATTCACACTTGTAAGCCCTTTTTAGTAAAAGCTCTAAGAAATGATGGCCAGAGCCCTATCTTCAGGCATTGGCTGGAACGAACAGTACGTTCTTTGAGCAGCCTTGAGCTTTCTCAAGCAGGTACTTTAAGTGTGGCTAAGGTCATTCTAGCAATATGGCCTTGAGCTTTAGAAAAGATGCTAGTATTTCCTTAAGTCTTTTATTGTGGGGCAAAGAGGAGGCCAAAATCATTTCTGTTGAGAGGCTGTAGTTCGTGTAGGCCGGGGTTGAGGGCTAGTCAAGAACATGGGCCTGAAAAGCCTGGCCGGAGTTTGGTCAGAGATAAAATTTTTATCATTATCTTTGTCACTAAGATCTATTTGTACTCATTTTTTAGTTGTTTTTGTTGGACACTCATATCTTTCTCGCCATCATGCCCCATGATATTCCATCTACCTGGAATATTCTGTTCTGTCTTCTTCATCTTAATAGTCATATTAAGCCCTCAGGTCTCAAATAAAATGCTCCTTCTGCCAGAAGGCCTTCCTGCCATCTCTGTTCTGAGTTTGGCTTAGTTCTCTTATTATTTTCTTCTATAGAGCTCTATGCTATCCTAATCCTGAAGCTTACAGCTGTGATTTTAAAGTGCTGTTTCGTGCTATCCTTCATTAGACTGTTTATGAAGGCAGAATTTGTTTGATGTCAGTTTGTGCTAGTGGTTTAACTTCTAGCCCAGTACAAATTAAATATTTGTTGAATGAACACATGTTGAAATTTATCCAATGTTATTCTGAATTGGCATCATATCCAATAGACAGAGTCCTTTAAACCCACTGAGTATCAATGCTCTTCAAAGTGTTGACTATAATATCCTATGCTGCTTTGTTAAAAGTGTAACAGAGATCCCCATCTTGTGAACATAACTGCATTTCAGCAGAGTTTGGCTCTTGGACTTCACTCCTTTGGCAATCCCAGCACGGTCCATTTCCTTAGGACCTGCTGCTTGCCTTTCTCCTTTTATCTGGTTCTCAGCTTGACCTTTCCAGAACACCATATTGCTCTTACACTAACCTTCAACTGTAGTTATCTTAGTGAACCCTTCTCATTTCATCTTCTTAGTATTTTCTGGTAATAAATTCTATTCATTTAATCAGGTTCCCAAAAACCTTCAATGGGGCAAGTTTTCTTGGCACTTACAAGCTCATCTTTACCTCTTTCATCTCCTCCAGTGAGTGGCTCCAATGAATATACGATGGTGCCTCTACTGTAAGCTTGTAGGCTTCCTACATCACCCGTATAACATTTTGTTTTTGAGAAGGTTCTTGCTCTGCTGCCCAGGCTGGAGTGCAGTGGTGCAATCAAAGCTCACTGCAGCTTCGAACTCCAATAACTATTGGATAGTTTCTGGCATTTAATATTGAAATTAACATTAGTCAGAATATGAAGTGTAAGTATTTGCTTGTGATAATCATGTTAATAAGCATAATTTATTCTAAACTATATTACCTCATATTTAAAGAGTTTTAATCAAATAAAATCTAGATAGGATCTCCTCAAGATAGTGAGGAATTTAAAGCTAACTTAAAAATATACAAATTAATGTATATGGAGATAAAATTGTTTTATGATACAAAATATTGATAAATATATAAAATAATATCAAAAAATTGATATGGACTTCTGTAGACTGCAAGGCTCAGGATACATGGAGTTTACAAGTAAGAACTAAGGGTCTGTGTCTCCTGAAATTTAGGAGAGAAATAGTAATGAAAGATTGCATTGTATTTTAAATTGGGCTAGAATAATAAAGTGTCAAGAAAGTGAATACAAGCAATATATAAAATCTCAGATGAAAAGTTATACCATAACGTATTTTCCATAACATGGCATATGAATAGGCTTCAAAAAATAATTGAATGTCTTTCCATGAATTCTGTAGTTAATTGTGTTGTAGGAATGTAGGGAATCTGTTGATTCTCTTCATAGACTGTTAGTTCAAAGATTGAACAACTTTTACTCCATGCATTTTTCATCTTTCTTCAAAAGGGAATATGACTGTTCATTTTTTTGCATAAATGCAAAATGGCAATATAATAAGAATAGCTGATGCTTCCTGTTTGCTTGCTGTATGCCAGGCACTGAGTGGTTTGCATCCATTTCCTCATTTATTGTGTTACATTGATATAAAATTCTCAGATAAAATGCTTCTTCTGCCAGGAGGCCTTCCTGGCCATCTCTGTTCTGAGTTTGGCTTAGTTCTCTTATTATTTTCTTCTATAGAAAGAATTTAAATTGGTTTAATTGCACTCTTTTTTCTGATGTCCTCTCTTGGGCCTTTCTCTGCTCTTTTCTTCAGTATTCTATTCCACTATGCTTTCCCCACCCACATTCAGTCCAAATTCTTCAACTGCTAATTATGCTACTCATGTTTCATTTTTAAAAACAAGTACTTTCTTCGCTTTGATATGTCATTAGCCAACAACCAATTCCACATTGGAGAAAAATATCACTGTAGATTTTGTACTGAATTTTGACTGGTTTAGTTAAAATGGTGCAAGTAAGTGGTTTGTATGCATAAACCAGAAACAAACAAACAAAAAAAAAAGCCAAACAAAAACATGAGCTGAAGAGGAGGAGGTTTTTGAATGTGAAGTGGTAGATTCCATATTAGTATAGGCTCTTTTGCGAAGAAATCTGTGACAGGATGGAAGAAACAAAATAGTTCACAAAAGATGTGGGTGAGGGGTTGGCAAAGAAAATGTGTAACACAAAATGTGGACGTTTGTGAGGTATGCCTCAGTGCTTTGCATTCATAATTTGCATATTAAGAAGTCACGCTTCTGCACGTTAATGAATCCCTAACTTATCTCTGACACAATAGACTGATAGTCCCTGGAGGAGTCATTATGGCCTATCATGTCAATGATCTGCATATTAATGACTCTTATATGCTCATCAACAGGTAGCCTAATAGACTTCCATTGAGTTCTTTTTTATTTGCTTTATAAATATATCCTCTCTTCCCTTCTTTTTGTAATACTATTGTGAACAATTGACAAAAAGGTGAATTAAGACGATTTTAATGTGTGACGTAAGTTCACCAAAGCATTAAATTTAGAAATAATGCTTTAAGACTTACTGAATCTGCATAGAAAACTTTGCAAATGCTGTTAAATACAAATCCAGTTTAATAATGGGGTTCTTGTTTGGATTTTAATGCAAACAAACCCAATTTACTGTATTTCTATTTTTCCTGATACATTAATTCATGGCATGATTAGCATAAATAGAATAACTAATTTGAAAACATGTTTGTAAAATGGAATTTCTTGAAAATAGATATAAATTCCAACAGATTTCATATCATAGAGGCTTCTAACCACTTATAAAAACTATAAAGCAGTAACTGATAGTATAAACAAAAAAACATAGAGGAAATACTAGACATATATTTGATTGCATAGCAATCCAGAAACATGCCCAGGATCTGAAAGATGACCTCATAGCTTTTAAAGTTAACATTTAAATAAAAGTAGTCACAACAAGGCAGTGAGTATCTTAACATTCTAACTTTCTTTGACGGGCTTTAATTTTATTCATCCTAATTATTACATTTAAAATATCTGGTTTTGTTGTTGTTGTTATTCACAAATTTAAACTCCGTGATTTACCATAAAACATACTGCTTTTCCAGTATTTTTATTGAGTTATGTATCATTTCACCTAATTTACTCTCCAGATAATGGGAGGAATGAGATAGAAGCTGGGATAAAAGTTGAAGTTTGGTACTTTGTTCCCCTTAAAAAGTACCAAAAACAAACCACACAAGAACATCCCATCTTGGGGAACATTAAAGGTCACAGATGCTCAGTTGAGTGGCTGCAGTTTGATGCTGTGAGTTCACACCTGCCACCCTGTTGGGTAAGATATTCCTCACCTGAGAGCTGTCATTTCTGAATAATTTGATTTCAAAGTTTGGAAGTCTCATACCCTCTTGTATTCATTCCTTCTCCAAACCCTTCCAAACATGCACTGGGAATATCAATTTACATTTAAGATCACCTTTTTTTTTTTTTTAACAGTTTTCAAAATAATGTGTTAATTTAAATACTGTAGAGTTTGGAGGTTAGAGCTCAATAGTTAACAAATCAAGAAACATAGGTGAAGGTTACTGTAGTTTCCATAGAGGAAACAGGTTTTCTTGAACTGGAGTTAATTGAGTCAGTGGTCATGACTCTAATAATGACCTTTTATGCAATCACAAAAAGAATTTAACATTATTATGAAGAAAATAATGCCTGAAATTTAGTATCCTTAGGAAAAAATACACATGGCAATACCCTGATTATTTTTGAACAATGTAGGCTGTATCAAGCTGTCAGCACTTATGTTGTGGGGAAATTGTGGAGAAAGAATTTTGGAGATAAGACTTCTGAGGTAGCAAGACTCTCAGTTGGACAATCGCAAGTTTATTGCTACTGACCTGTTCCAAGGGTGAGTATTACTCTCCTTTAAGAACTCAGTAAAATAGAGACTTTAGGTCAGTAAGTTTGATAATTTTTTTATGGTAGCTCTCTGAAGTATATTCAGTGTTTCCAGTATCCATCACTGAAAAACATTCATATTTTTCTCTCAATTGAATGGATTGGCAGGTTGTAATGGAGGTCTTTGAACCAGGTGTATCTGCAAGTCTTTGACTTCCAATTCATAAATTCTGCTTATAATTATACCTCATTACAAAGCAATCTAATGTTTTTTTGTTTTTTTTTTTTTTGGTTTGCACTTGGACCTCCCAGATTCTACTTAGTTATGCACTAGATCTTGACAATTGAGTGCCTCTTCAGAGAGTACACAGCTCTACGGAATTGGACATGGTGCACAACCCAATCAGAGAATTAAGACTAAAAAGTCTTTTTTTTTTTTTTTTTTTTTCTCTCCCTACTTCCTTTGGGGTTAGCTAGAAAAAACAACACCTACCACTTTGTCATGACAAAGCAAATTTAGACCTGTTTTCCTTGGTAGGAACAGAAGAGTTAAAATATGATGGAACTTTTGAAGAGAGACAGCAAGGAATTCTCCAATAGGATTCTGTTTTTCAGTTGCTTCTCTCTTTGCTATTGCAATTTCTTGGATCAAGAAGGCAAAGTACCTTTTGTTTTGAGTATGTTTTCAAGATAAAGCTCTGAGGTACTGGACAATGTTCTAACTTAGATATTGAAATAAAGAAGATTTTTAAGAAATGTGACAATTCAGTTTTATGCAAAGAGGAAAATAGCTCAATAAAACTATCCGTTCACTAACATAGTGGTAAGTTCTAAGTTATTTGAATGCTTGAGCAGTTTAGCACAGTTTCCCCAATGGGCTTATGGTTTGCCATGGTTTATAGTCACATTTTTAAAGTAATAAATTAGCCTAATATAATAGGTATATGCAATGTATTGTTTTACTTAATTGTAGATATTGGCAGTTTTTTACTTTTTGAAAAGGTATCCTTTGATGTAAATAAAATGTCATGGAAATAAACCATTCCATTACATGTAGTAGAAATAATATAAGAATAGCTCACAAACTTTGCAGGTGAGATTTCTGTGGTACTACGTTTTAAGTTGTTAATACTGATTATATGATTTAATTGACAATTTATCCTTGGCTATATTGTAATTTTAGATAAGCAATTACTTCTATTGATTCTACCAACATTTGTTTATTAAAAGTATTTTAAAGTATTAAGAATATTTTTAATTAAACACCTCTAAATGATACTCAGAATATTTCTATTAGTTATATAAATGTAAGGCTCTTCAACTGTGGTATTTTATTTAATATTAATGCTGAGAAGGGAAATCGGTTGCATTTTGGGCAATGAAGGAGTATATGAGTAGTGGCTGCTTGGCTGTGGGAAAGAAAGGTAGTGGGGCTCAATATGGGCATAGCAGTGAACCCCCTTTATCTGTTATCAGTGCTTGCCATGAGTGTTAGAAAGGTCAGCATGAGCGTATTGTATTTGTGGCCTTCTAATCTAATCTAGAGCTTTCACTTTACAGATAAGAAAGGTGATGCCCACAAAAAGCGATGAGTCAATCAAAACAAAAACAAAACAATGTGCCTTATTGTGTCAGTTATTAGTCCCTAGATTCAGCATAGAAGAATAATATAAAGACATTTTAAAATTCTCACTGTTTTTCTTGAGATTATTTCTTGCTTCTTTCAATGCCTGTTAATAATGCCAAACTGTATTCATTTTGTTTTCATTTTTTTGCATTATCAAGAAACTGAACCTAATGCATTTTTTTCATCCTTAATTCCTTCTGCATAGTTCCATAAATTTGTTTCTCCTCAGATGCTGCTGTTCACAATTAGACATTTATCTCTCTTTTAATTGAACGTTTGTCTTCCACTTTTTGTTTTATTCGTGATCATGAGAAGACTAGCTGGTGCTGTAACACCAAAGGAAAGTATATTAAGCTGTAGTTGTTGGCTAATTTATTATGAATTTTGTCTGTTATTAAGTATAAGTCTTTACTTTCTTCCTTTCTTTAATATATGAGTGGCTATGAAATGTCAGAATTCTAGAAGGTCAATTTTTAGGGAAGCTGCAACATAACATTATGAAAAGAAACAGTCTACAGTACACTGTATAATTACTTAACCTTGGAAAGGCTGTTTGGCATTTCTGTATATGTCCAGTTAGTGCCAATGATGATATACTGTTGTCGAGTGACTTTTAAAAAAAATCTCAAAGGAGACTCATATTATTTTTGATTTTAAAGATTATTTTTCTTTTCTTTTGTGGAGTGAAGGAGAGTGAAAGAAACAAAATGAGATCACAAGCTTTGAATGAAGAGGGCTGGTCTGAACTTGAATAGTTTCACATTTACTTTTTAGCTGTTTATCATAGAGTGAGAGGCAATGCCCTAGAATTCTGAGTGTGGTCCTGTTTAGAAAATTCTGAGCACTTTCAGGCTGAATGTTAAGGAGACACAAATACAATATTCATGACTCACTTTGGAAATGATTCCTTTTCATGCCAACATTTTAATTCCTCTTGGAGCAGACTTTGCTGCTTACAACCTAATCCTGCCATTCACCTTAACTGGTTGGGTAATTCCATGACATCCAACTTACACTTTGTGGCATAGACCTTTAAGAGGTTTCACTAATTTTTTAAGAGACATATGGAGTTTTAGCACAACATCATTATAGAACCTTTGGAAAAACCATATTATTGCTTATACTAAAAACTACTACATTTTGACAGTGTTAAAATTAATTGTAACTCCAAAAACAGAAGTGTAACGTATCAAGAAACTACAGTAATATTAACATCATGCCTAAATCCTAACACTGAATAAATCAATTAGGTAATGAAAGAAGGTGCAAATTATCATGCCAGTGTACATTGTGTTTAGAGAGGATACTTTTAATCAAAAGGTTACTGTCATTGAAGATCTAATGATTTTTCTTTGAAGGGTACTCTTCTGATAATAAGGATATATTTAAATGGCTGAGCAATTTTACTCTTAGAAGTAGTTTGCATATTAAAGATATGAGAGAATATGGTAAACATTAAAAATATAGATAACTGAGTAAAAGAGGCAGCATACAAATTCATTTTTGTGATAATGTAGAATTAATGATCAGTGTTTCATTTACTACATTTACTACTTATAATAAATTAAACACTTTCATGTGTTGGAAACTATGTTAAATAATTACTCTGTGTAAGGAGTAGGGAAGATTTTGGAGGAAAATGAGGCACAGAAAGGTTAAGTATCTTGCTGAAGTCACATGGTGAGTAATTGACTTAGTAAGTGTTAAGTAACCAGAAAGACCGAGATGTGCATGCAGGTTTTTTGTTCGTTTGTTTTTGTATTTTTGCTTTTTACCACGGATTGACACTTTATGGAAAGAACACTGACATAATGACTAAGAAACTTGGATCTAGTTATGGATTTGCCACTAGTTGATTGGTATGACTTCTGCCATATTGTTTAACTGAGTTTTAGTTTTCCTTTCTCTATAAAATGGTGGGATTGGACAATCCACGTGTGAGGTTCCTTATAAATCTGAGAGGAATTTGGCATAAAAAGTAAAATAATCTTTCTGTAAGTTACATGGGGCTCAGAGGTAAAGAGTCTGTAGAACTAACATTTTGAATGATTAATAACTGTCTTAGGAACACAAATTATTTTTTACTTATTTTATTAGATAGGTTGAAAATGCCTTTCAGTTTCTATCCTATCTATGTTTCATTATTTTATTCTGTACACAGATTAAGGCACATATGATGATTGGTCTATTCTTCAATGTGTTGTTTCTTTTCTGGTACATTTGAGATACGTAAACATTTATTCTTTTGTGCTTAGAGCTATAGCTGCAGCATAATTGTATGTAGCTTACTGAAAAGTTTGAGACATGAAGAGGCCCTTCTTGCACCACATTTTAGGAGTCTCAGAGTGTCTGCCTATAGATACACTTTTTTTAAAATATGTATAGTGTGTAGTTAGACAAGCACTAATGCACCTCACCTAACTCTGAGGTGCCAGTTAAAAATATAGGTTCCCACTGCCCACTCCAGAGATGCTGATTCAGTAGATCCCATTTCTGCCCCCTGAAGCAGCATTTGTAATAAGTACTGGGTCATTTCCACATAGGAGTTCTGTGAACCGCATATTGAGAGGCACTGTTTGGATTTAAATTTGTGCCTCTTAAGCTAGTTGACTACCAATTGGTTGGTGCCCAGGGCCTTTAGTCTTTCATTTTTACTAAGTTGTATCTTGGATTAATTGACACATTGAGAATAATTCTTTTTTTTTACTTAGAAGGTTTTTGCCAGTAATACCTTAAGCTTGGAATTGCTTCTCTCCTTTTCTCTAGCTAGGGCTTCTTTTTAGGTTTCATCTTAGAGGCCATGTCCTTCTAGAAGCTATTCCTACCTCACTCTGTTCTTCACCGAGCACACAGTTATTATACCCTGGGGCTGTTGCTTTATGCCCTTGCTCAATTTCCCCATTAGCTTGTGAGCCTTTTGAGGGCAGGGACTCTGTCTTGCTTTTTGTGGTAATCCAGTATAACATTTTGCAGTTGGTGGGTACTCATTAAATATTTGTTAAATGATTGAATGAATAAATACATATTGTTATAAATTTAAAATTACTGCTACATTTCACAAGTGTAACTTGCCTGGAAAACATTCATTTCCTCTTATGTTCAGCACATATGTATTTAATGTCTACTAGAAGTCATCACATCAAATTTCAATATTATGTCCCATTTCTTTGAAGTGAGAGTAAATTTACTTCAACTTATAAAGATAGTACAAGCCTTCGTGCAATGGTATCATAAGGGAAGAAGGAAAAATGACAACCTGGGCATTTTCCGTTCAACAAACACTAGTTTTCACTTCCCATCTGGTTAAAGAGTAGTTTATAAGCTTAACATAGTTCCTTCAATAAAGTTTATCCTCTTTTGTTCACCCATGCTTTTCCTTTTAAATCTCCATGTCAAGTGATGGTGGTTCCATCCTTTTAAATCTCCAAATTAGAAACCTCTGCATAATTCCTTATTTCTTGATTATCTTAAGAGTCGTGTAAATAGTAGTAAAGCATGCTTTAAACTCATATGAAGCTACTAAGAAGCAAAAAGGGGTTTGGAGCCAGGAATTGCAACTAAAGGAATGAGTCTCCCAACTGCCTATCATCTAGGGAGGAGTAGTCTGCATAGCTAAATGAAATGGTATAGTGAGATGCATTGCTATCTATATTAGGTGTTTGCATATCTGGCCTCACATCAAAATCATTTTACAAAATTGTTAGTACCATCATTCTCTATTCCCCATCTTCACTTCCATACACAGGTTATATTAATTTAGATTTTACAGAGGGTAAGGCCTTAAGTTTCTGACATGAAAGGCCATTCTTGGGAACTATTGTTATACTTGAGATCTATCGTATTTATTATAGAGGGGAGAAATAAGATAACAGGGCTTCTAAACAACTGAAATGCTTAAAGTTCCTATGGGAATTTGATTTCTAGTTCCTTTGAAATTCATCTAGTAGAATGCCCATGGGGGGCATTCTACAGGTTGGTAAGAACTCCTTAGAATGTTATGGACCTAGGTGACTAGTGTGAATGAGAAAACATTTTATTTTCCTCAGTGAAGGACTGGAATAAAAATCAGAAACCTAGATATAACTTGCTGGTTCACATCTAGACATGTGTGCCAGAGATTAAGAAGGAACCCTGAAAAAGGTGTCCACGTGAACTCCTGGAAAGCAAGTCACTCAGTGCATAAAACATCAAAACCAACCTGAAGACTAATTCAAGACCTTGCTGACTCATAGTACAGGAGCCCTCAGTTAACCATCTTGGCCTAGGTCTTGGAAGGGGCGACAGTGTAGATTTCTAATTCTGATGAATGCAACTGAGGTTGGGTAGAGATGGACATTTAAAAAAATCTATGTACAGCATATTGATCAAATCATATTGGTGCTACATCAAAAATTAAAACTCATATTTGGTTCTTTTCTTCTTTCTTCATTACCAGTACCCTTAGCCTTTGTCATTTTGTGCCTGAAATGTTTCAGGAGCCTCATGATTAGTGTTTCTGCTCCATTGTGGCTCGTCCTGTCCAGTATCTCCTGTACATTACCTGCAGAAATAGGTTGGGAAATGTAAATCTGACCACATCTCTCTCCTGTTTATCCCTACCCCCATGCCACTGGTGAAAAAGTACCTAAATAATTCAACCTCCTATTTCCTGCTATGCTAAGCCCTTTAGAATCTGGCTTGAAACTAATTCTAATTCTGTCCCTTGGCATTCTTTCCCCAAACAGAGTCCAACCCTCTGAACATCTCATTGTTTCTAGATGTGCCTTTTTCTTTTGTGCTTTCTTAGTCCTGTCTTTGGCCATCTATTGTTCCCTCTGCCTACAATGATTGTATTCTCTTCTAATTGGGAAACTCCTAGTTTTCCTTAAAATCCTAAATCAGAGCATTACTAACTTTGAGATAAACTTCCTGTTTCCTCCAACAGTCTTCTGATAAATTCTGTCCTCTCCTTATTTCTAAAAGAACATCTATCATATCCCATTGTTTATTTAACACTTATCCCTTATAGTAATTATAATTACCTGTCGATGTTTCCATTTCCATCTTCACATTGTAGCTTCCTTGAGATAAAAGACTAGGGAATATTTATGATTTCTCAATGTTTATTCTAATTCATGACACATAGATATTTTAAAATATCTCTTAGAAGAAAAAATGATATATTTCATGATTAAATAATATAGGTGACTATATTGTATAATTTAAGGTACACTGGAAACAAAATATTCTACTCATTTCTTTTTTACTTTTTAATTTCTAAATTTATATGAATTTTTAAATTACGTTTAAATCTTGACTCATTATTGACTCCATAATTGAAAACATTGTCCTGACGGGGTAATACTTTAAGTCTTAGAAAAGAAACAAAAATATACATATTTTGAAATATTAGGTCATTTTCTGAAATTAAATGAGGAAATAAGAGAAGAACACTGTTATAGTAATGTTGGCAAAAGGTAGAGAGGGGAAGGGAGGGTGGAAAGGATGCTGTCCAGTTATTCATTCAACAGCATTTCTTATGCCACTGTTACGTGTCAGGCACTGTGTTAGCCACTGGGAATGCAGAAAAATAAAAAGCTCTCTTGATCAAAAAGAACTCAAGGAACATAAAGGAGAGATGAGAAATATTCAAAAGTAAACTTTCTTCATATCACAGTTGTCATAGTTCTGGGCCCTGTCATCAACAACCATCAAATTCTTTGTCTTTTTTCTCAAATGTTCTGAAGCTCTTGAATTCACTTCTTTAGTTGAATTGGTCATGTGACTTGTACTTTGAATTTCAAAGTGGTATTTTATTAATAGGTATCCTCTATTGTGGGCCAGGGAGTAATCCATCTATCTTCATAAATTACTTGAAACTAGAATTGAACTATTTAGATATTTCAAACTATTAATAAGCATCTTTAAAATAGCCACCCCAAATAATGACTGAATTCTACTCATTTCATTTTCTGATTCCTTCCCCATAATTTGACCCACCCATATTGGTTTGTTTTCACACTGCTGATAAAGACATATCCCAGACTGGGCAATTTACAAAAGAAAGAGGTTTAATGAACTTACAGTTTCACAAGGCTCACAATTGTGAGAGAAGCCTCACAATCACAGCAGAAGGCAAGGAGGAGCAAGTCATAGCTTACATGGGCGGCAGCAGGCAAAAAGAGAGCTTATGAAGGGAAACTTCTGTTTTTAAAAACATCGGATCTCATAAGACTCATTTACTATCCTGTGAATGGCACAGGAAAGACCCGCCCTCATAATTCAGTCACCCCCCTCTGGGTTTTCCCATGACAGGTGGGAATTGTGAGAGTTACAATTCAAGATGAGAGTTTCATGGGGACGTGGCCAAAATATATTGCTACCTGATATAACCATAACATCTTGAAAATCAATTATTTTTAGTGTAACTATTGTAAAATTACCACTTGCTATATATCTATGTAATTTATAATATATAACAAACCACAGAGACATACAACAGTATGGATAAATCTTATCAACATAATATTAAATGAACAGTTCCAAAGTATTTTAACAGAGGAATATTTTTATTAAGCTAAAAATTACATATATATATAATAAATAAAATTATTTGTCCTTTGCTATCTATATTAAATATATGTACTTATATATAGCTATAACTATGATTTATATTATGTATATGACTATGTAATTTGTAATATAGCAAGGGACAAGTAATTTTATTTATACATATAGGTAGTATTTAGCTTAATGAAAAGAATGTCCTGTTATACTACTTTGGAATGGTTCATTTAATATTATATTGCTAAGATTTATCTGTATTGTTATATGCCTATATAGTTTATTGATTTTGAGTGCTGTATAATACTCCTTTTTGCGATATTAATAGTTTTGTACATATTCTTCTGTTGATGGGAATTTGGGTTGGTTGAAGACTTACATAGTTAACAATGACACCATTAAAATTCCTTTAAATATCTCAGGTATATATACAAGAGTTTCTCTTGGGTATACACCTGGGGCTGGAAGTAGTAGTCATCGTTTATATAAATGTTTAATTTTGAAGATAATCTCAGTCAAATTGTTTTTCAAAGGGGTTATACATATTTATTCTTCCACCAGCAATGTACAGGAAAGCCTGGGAACCAGGTGCAGTGGCCATGCCTATAATTGTAGCACTTTGGGAGACTGAGGTGGGTGGATTGCCTGAGTTTAGGAGTTCAAGGCCAGCCTGGGCAACATGGTGAAACCTCACCACTACTAAAATACAAAAAATTAGTAGGATGTGATGTCCTGCACCTGTTCCTGTAATGCCAGCTACTTGGGAGGCTGAGGTTGCAATGAGCTAAGATTGCATCACTGCACTCTAGCCTGGGTGACAGAGCAAGACTTTGTCTCCAAAAAAAAAAAAAAAAAAGCACCCGTGGCTTCAACAATCTTCAACTCTTGATATTAATAGACATTTAAATTTTTTATTAATGAAATGAGTATAGAATTAACTCTTTGTGGTCTTGATTTCATTTCTCTGTTCTCTAATTAATGTTGACCATCCTATTATGTGCTTATTGACTATATGTGTTTCCTCTTGTCTGAAATGTCCACCCCTCTGCCCCTGATGCACAATGAATTGTTTGTTTTCTTATTGATTTGTAAGAGTTCGCTGTGTATTCTTGTTACTTATTTATGTTCATTTTGTGTAACTAAACTATCTTCTCACACTTTGTAACATTCTGTTTTTGCTGCATAGTCTCTTAATGAACAAACATTTTAAATTTTATTACAGTTAAACTGACCAAATATTAAATAATATTTTTCTTAAGAAAATATTTCCTACACGGAGGTCTGGAAGTATTCACATATATTTTCTAGTAAGAATTTCAAGGTTTTTGACATTTAAAATATAAATCCAACTGGTTGCCATTTTCTCTATCTCTATTTACTGAAAAGTACCATATTTTCTGTTGTCTGATATGCTACATTTGTCATTTACCAAGGTTCTAGATATACCATTTGTCATATATACCAAAGTTCTAAGCTCTCAATACTGTCTTACTAGTTAGTTTAACTGTCTGTGTACCAATATAACACTATCTTAATAAAGAAATATTTATTAAAAATACTTAATCTGATAAAGTTCCTCCCTGCTATTTCTCAGAAACATTTTAACCATCATTTGCTCTTTATTTTTCTGTTCAGTATCATATTTTCAAATTCTATAAAAAATGTTTTGGCGTTTTGATTAGTATTGAATCTGTAGATCAATTTGTGAGAGAACTGACATCTTCATAATATTTTGTTTCTATCTATGAACATGGTATGTTTATCAACTTTTTAAGGATCTTCTTTAACATTCCTTGATATAATTTTACTACCTTCCCAATAGGAATCTTACAAATTTTCTCTCAGTTTTTCTTTGTAGATATTTGGTAGATATTTATATTTCATTTAACTCTACTTTTCTTGTTTATACTTGTCTGTGAATGTGAAGTTTTCCTCCTATATTTCTATATTTATACTTTTAAGATACTAACATAAGAACACATAGTTGAATACTTACTTTATCCCCAGATAAGATAAAGCAGGCTCCTGTCCTTTTGACATGATCATTTTTTAAGAATTTAACTATTTTAGAGAATTAAATTAGAGAAGTGGTTGATAGCATTTTGGTTAGGTAAAAACATATTTGAATGACTGATTTTTCTTCTACAAATAGTACTTTCAGTATTGTTATGGGAATAAAGAGGAAGCAAGAATAATTGCTGTTTAATGGTTTATATCTTTTTAAGCACATAAACATTATATACATGGAGAAAGATGTGTCAGCTTGCAGTTGGAGTCCAAAAAAATAAATCTTAGCATAGTTTTTGGCCTCATATGGATTTATAGGTTAAGTCAGTACCAATTATGCAAACAGTATATTGTTCTAATAAAATTATATTTCTATAGAAGCATTATTTTCTACATATGGGCCCACTAAAGGTACCAAATGTTTTTAGTAAAGTTAAAATTATGAATCATAAATATATACAAAACTGAATTATCTTCTTGCATTGTCAGAATGGAAGAATTTTCAATTTCTCATGATTCGTGGTAGCCTTCCTGTGATTTGGATCAAAATTGCTTATGCAATGAAGACTAGACTCTTGTTACACAAATTTTTCAGCCATTGTCAACTTTCCAGATTTCTTTTGTTGCAGAAAAGTCATTGAGAAAAGTCACCAGAAAGAAATTCAGCTGAGACAGTACAATAAAATGTGTATACTGGGCCAAATATTTCTGATAAATTGACTTGTGACATAATTATATACAAAGTGGGCTTTTTTTTTTTTAACCAACAGTTTTCCTACTGAGTGTCCTGGACAAATCTAAATTCTAATGACTCCACAAATACAACTGCAAATAGATTACATTTGAAAGAAAAAGGTATTTGTCTTTTACAATCAGTATGCAGAGTGTTCTAGAAAAGGAAATGTAACCCAAATTATTTTAAAGAAGGAAAGTATATGCTTGCATATAAATGATCCAATGTCTTGCTTATAAAATTGGCTTGTGGCAATACATATATAAAGTCTTTGAGTATAAATTTAGCTGCCCTTCAGTTTCTTAGTTAGCTTGTTTCTTTTTTACTGTTATTTCTTTTGATTTTTTGCTTTTCTGGAGAGTTAATGTTAGTCCAACTGAAAAGATTTTGAGTAAAATTAACACAAAAAAATAAGAATTCAAATGTTAGAAAGCAATTTCCATGACCACAAATGGACTGTCAGTTCATAAAATTTTATCATTAAGCCATAAGAAAAATATTCTCACTTGCAAAGATGAAATTCATCAAAGACAGAATAATCTACATTTGCATGTATTTTTACTTTGGTTATATAGTTTTTAATGTGAGCAACACACTCTGGTTTAGAAATATGGCATCATATGAATTATTTTTAAATTTTTCTACAACCAATATTTGCTATTGCATTATTCCAAAAAGATCATTTTTATTTTTAAAAAATCCCAGATAATACAAGAAAATAAGAAAGGTTATATAATATTTATTTGGCTTGTTACTGATTGAATTTCTCCCTGTGTAAAAACGCTTAGAAGGTGGAGTCTCAGAAAAATATGTAACATTGTCTTTTAAATTTAACAGTAAAGAAGAATCATCAGAAGGGAATAACTTTGAGAATCCAAAGAATACAGGTAATATTTTTTATTAATTTTTAAACCAAATTTGTCTCTTTTGTTAAAACCCACAATTAAGACAATCTTACATAGGCACAATTATATTAACTTTTCAGATACCTGTATCCCAACAAATGTTCGTTCTCATGAGGACAAGGAAGATTTGGAAACCAGTAATCAAAATGTAAAAGATGTAAACAGGGAACATGATGAACATAATGAAAAAGAATTAGAGTTGATGGTAAGCGTTCTGGTTGCCACGGTATTAGAGAAGATGAATCCATTTGTGCTTCAAAGATTCTGCAATGCCTGCCTTTCAGTAGCTTCAACTAATATAATTTGCAAATGTGAAAGCACAGCATATTCTGTCCTTGCATCTCTAGCTTGATCAACAAGGCATTTTGATTTCTGTATGTTGATTCTGGTCTCTGCAGTGGTAAATTAATGACATTCATTTCTTATCTCTTTACGAGTGGCTCTGAGTAATAGTTTGTAGGAATTACAGGAGAGGTAGCACTATCCTGATGTGCATTTCTAATCTTTGTGACAAGTGTATACTTAGCATAAACTCATCTGTAAAATGAGAGAGCTGGACTAGAGGATTGTTAGTGTCCTGTCCAATTCTACAAGTCAATGATTCTCTCATGTAACAGCATTTTTAAAAAAATTGCATCCTTGTGAGAATCTCCAAGTTCTATATCATTGTGGCATACTAAATTACCAAGTAAGAAGAAAATACCCTGTGCCGTAATTTTAAAACAGGAAACAAATTCGGTACTACACAATTTAGTATTAAATTTGTTATCATAAATTTCACACTTGGTGAACATTCAATCTATTTGGAATTTTTTGGGGGGATGGTTTAGATATCACTTTTATCACAAAGGAAGAAATAGGAGTAAATGAGTCACATAATGCAATTTATCCTTTACTATATTTGGATGGAGCTCATATCATTGGAATACATGGATTCATAATCATCTAAGATTAAAATGACATTTGCCTCTTCAAGTGTCAGTGCTGAAACAGGAGAGATAGAGCTCATATATTTCCCCACATATTCCACCTTTTCTATAGTGATATGGGAGCTGCATCACTAAAGTATGCAATTTACTTTGCTCCAACTTTAAGAAACTACAAAGTTGTCACCCATTGTGAGAATTCTCACCAGCTGAAAGTTAACATTGCCATTTTTTTTTCAAACCATAGAATATAATGAAAGGGTCCTGAAAAATCACATACTTCACCGATACATCTCATTACAATGAGCAGGCTCAAATATAAAAGTTTGTTTAGAAGTTACTGAGATTGTACATCCAATAAATGAACAGGGAGCTGTAATTTAGATGCTAATTTGCTCCATGCTGATGTTAATGCATAAAACAATGAAGCTCTATAATAGATGGAAATACAACCAAATCTGTGGAACCCACAGGCATTGGCTTACAAGACAGCTGTGCAGTTGACAAGTAACATGAGCCTTATGTGAGAAGAAGGGGAAAACGTAAGATTTGCATATAATTATTGAGATCATGCAAATGTCAGTTATGAGGAGAGAAAAAAACACAGGCATCTCACTGTTAAATCCTGACAGTTGGCATCACTGAAGAGCTCAAATACATTTGAGTACCAGTTGGCAGAGGGTCATTAAAACAGAATTTGCAGAGACATTAACTCCCTCACTTTTCTTTGAGTGACGTTTTGCTATTAATAGTTTGCAGAGGCTTTGCAGAAAACATATTAATAAGAGAAACTGTAATGGGGGCACCTACAGCAAGTGTAAATGCAGCAAGGGGCACCCAGGAAGCTGCTCTCTAATTGATTAGCATGGAGCTATCAATGTGTATAGCCTAAGTGAGGAGAAAGTGCAATGACAAGCAAGAATAGTTGAATAATACAATGCGATATTTGGAAGCTGGGAAGGAGAGTGATTAATTTGGGCCCCTTTTCTTACTAATCTCATTCCCCAACCATACAAGGATCTCTCCAAAACATCTGGCTTCCAGAGTTTATATGAAATCCACAAATGAAATCAGTCAAACAAATATACCAGATAATTACTAGCTGAGTTAATAAAACCTATCTAATTCACTGTACATTTAAAAAGATCATATGGTCATTATGTTTTTGTTGTTTTTATCCTGTAAGATAAATCAACACTTAATAAGAACCAGAAGTACTGATTCCAGAGATGAAAAGAATACATTTTCAACAGATCCAGTCAATTTTCCAAATAAAGCAGAGGGGCTAGAGAAGAATAAAATCCATGGTGAAATACGCACTGACTTGTTCCAAAGGTCTCTGTCTCCAAGTTCATTGGGAGAAAGCTCCATAAAGGGAGATTTTTACTGCAATGAAAAATATTCTTCAGGAAATGATTGTACACATCAACTTTCAGAGGAAATTACTTCAAATATGGGAGAAATCAAGCCATCACTGGGAGATACTAGTAGAGATAAACTAGTGAAATTATACATTGGCAGCAAAGAAGTCTTGGATGATAATGCTAATCCAGCCCATGGCAGTGGCACAATGCAAATACCTTGCCCCTCTTCAGATCAACTAACGGCAGTAAATCTTAATAAAAAATATGAAGGAGGAGTTAAAAAAATTGAAGTAAAAGATTGGGGATGTTTAAGAAGAGATTTCCATTCAGATATATCTGCATGTCTCAAAGAATCAACAGAAGAAGAATCTTCCGGGAAAGATTATGGCAATGGTAAAGATGATGAAGAACAAAGAATAGATTTAGGCATTAATGAAAAACAAAAAAAATGTTTCCAGGCAATCTTACATGACCAAGAAAGGAAGATGGGCAACCCTAAAATAAGTGTGGAAGGGATTGGAGATAGTAACAGAGACCCAACTGCTCTGCTGAGCAAAGATACCACAATCACAGCAGACATGTCTCACTCACCAAGGACAAATTTAACTTGGGAAGAAGCTGTGTTAACCCCAGAGCATCATTTGACCAGCGAAGGCATTGTTTTAGGAGGGATAACTGGTCAAGTTTGTTCATCAAGAACTGAAAATGTTTTGAGGAATGATTATCTTTCCCAAGCTGAAGAAGAAAAATCAGATTGGATTAATTCTGAAGATCGGGATAATAACACACAGCATAAACCAATTTGGAATGTTCTGGAAAGTCGGGGAAAAGCAAAAGAGAGTAAGATAAACATAACAGAACATATCAAAGAACAAGCAGATTGTGAAGATATGCAGGAAAAAAGAGATAATACGAGGAGTTTGAAAGCTTCTCTTACAGAAGAATTGTTTACCTGCCAAGAAACAGTGTGCTGTGAACTGTCTTCTCTAGCTGATCATGGTATTACTGAGAAAGCAGAAGCAGGTACAGGCTGTATAATTAAGACAACATCAGAAAGTACTCCAGAAAGCATGTCTGCTAGAGAAAAAGCAATAATTGGTAAGCTACCTCAAGAGACAGCACGAAGTGACAGGCCCATCGAGGTAAAGGAAACAGCCTTTGATCCACATGAAGGCAGAAATGATGATTCACATTATACCCTTTGTCAACGAGATACCATAGGTGTAATCTATGACAATGATTTTGAAAAGGAATCACATTTAAGTATTTGTAATGTACATGTAGATGAAATGGAGAAAGAAGAAACCATGTCTATGTACAATCCTAGGAAGACACATGACAGGGAGAAATGTGGCACTGGAAATATAACATCTGTGGAAGAATCCTCACTGGTCATCACAGAAAATCAAAAAGCAGCTTCAAAACTGAATTTACAGTTGGGAATGCTTCCAGCAGACAAAACGGTATTTTCAGAAAGCAGAGATCATGGGCAGGTTAAAGAATTATCAAAGAAAACAGACTTAGATGACATTGTGCATTCTGCCTTTAACTTGGACACTAATAGAGCTTCTCAGAATAGCTCTCCTTTTTCCAAACATCATGCTGAAATTTCGGTGTCAACTAATGAGCAGGAAATTGCTGTAGAGGATGCAATTACTACCATGACTAGCCAACCTATTTCTACTAAATCAGAATATACTTGTAATTCAACAAGAAAAATCCAGGGTATGGAGAAGCACTCTTATCCTGAGTCTAAACCTGAAGAAGTTTATAAAAGTTCAGGAGTAGTGACATCAGGCAGTAGAAGAGAAAAATGTACAGGCCAGATTTTCCAATCAGAAGAGTGTAGTATGGAAAAATCTGTAGGGCCAATTATTTTAATCAGTGAACCTCTTGAAAACGTGGAAGAAGCAAGGGATGAAAATGAAGGATTAATAAACTGTGGGCAATCACTATACCCTTCAGGTGAAAACGAATCTGAGAGCTCTGCTTCTACTAATCTCCCTGTCCAGGAAAGTCAAGCTCAAAGCAATGAATCTTTGTTTTCAAAATATACCAACTCTAAAATACCTTATTTCCTTTTGTTTCTGATATTTCTTGTTACTATCTACCATTATGACTTAATGATCGGCTTGGCATTCTACCTTTTGTCATTGTCCTGGCTGTCCTGGGAAGAGGGTAGACAAAAAGAGTCTGTCAAAAAGAAGTAACCCCAGCACTCTTATTATTCTCTCTTAAAAGATAAGCTATTTTGTCCCAAACATTTGAATTGGTGAAAGAGACTATTCATTGTTCAAAGATCCAGTGCAGTTTTTCTCTTGAAGGATCATTTAAAAAGGAATGCGAATAAGTTTGCTCCTTCATATAAGTAATTATTCTATATAGGACCATTATGTTTGGATCATTAAATACCTATATGAATATGAGATCTGAAGCACGTCAAGTTGAAATTAGGTACAGCTGTTGCTCCTTAGCAGGCTATGAAGTTGCAATGCTTCACATCTCTTCACTACTTAAAGTGCTATTTCTTGCATTCATTTCTCTAGCAATAAAGCTTCATTTTTTTTTCCCTAAGAGTATATATTTCCCCCTAAGGTTTTAAAAAACAGATAAAACGTGGACAATGGCATATGATTTTTTTGGGCTTTTAGTGTTGAACATGAAATTTGTATTTAACACTGTATCATTTATCAGGATACATTGATCAAATATTTTAACATTTCATATTTTTAAGAAAACCCATATATATTGAAACTTGCAAACTTAAACACATTCTGTTCACTTGAGTAATACTTGATGCACACAAACACACACGTGTCTTACACATTTATAGCTACAAAGTCAGGGCATTCATAAGCAAAATCTGACAAAGACTGAAGCAACTGGGAGATTGTCTTTCAATTCTGCAAAATTTTGTGGGTGGCCTGTCTTTAAGCAATGCTTTTCTCTTGTGAGGGGAGACTGTAACACAACTGAACTATTTCAATGTCAACTATTCAGAGTTGAAAATGTAAATTAAAAGTTCCACAAGCATTGTTTCAGAATGAATTCGTACCTGTAAAGCATAAGGCATTAAATGATAATAAAAACTCCAAATGGACTATTTGTTCCACATGGTAGTATTTTTGTCTTCAAACAAATTTTTGATCTTTTCTCATTATAAGACAATGAATTGTCCTCCAAAGTGCATTTAGAAAACAAACAAACAGTCTTTGGTGATATTTATTACATGATTATCATCTTGTTGGATAACTCAAAATTTTAAGTAGGCAAATAGGTATATGTGGAAATATACTGAAGAAAAAATGAATACCAATATAACAGTGGCTTTTACTGCTATTATCTATAGCCAAGTGTGTATGATAATGAAACTCATCATTTTAGTGAAGTAGAGGCAATGCAAAGATTCACATACAGTTTATTTCAATAACAATTTATTGAATGACTGCTATATGTAAAACCCTGTGCTTTGTTCTGTGGCATAGCACTTCCTTTGATATGCGGCATAGCTAGTTCTATGCATAAGTACATAGTGTGACACTTTTGACTTCACTGAAAATATGAAAGAAAGTCACCCAGAGGAAGCCTTTTTGGTTGATTCCTTTGGATCTTCTTTCATAAAACATGTAACACTGATTTTCAGGTAGAAAAAGAAATCTATTTACTGGTAAGGGCAAAGTCAATGGGTAAAACTCACGTATATTATCCCATATAGATAAGACATACACATTCATGGGAAGACAAAATAAGATGGAACATTTATACTGACTTTCATCTGGTGGTAAATGATTTCCTTAATTTTCATTAGGCACATAACTATTTCCAAATCCTCTAATTGCATATTACACTCAAGTCCAATTGAAAATGAATGCTCAACTTCAACTTTTTAGTTGACCAAATACAAACATCCTGAAGTAGAACTTAGGGCAAATATTTGATTGTCTGAAAGGGCACAATTGTATTCAATACAAGAGAAATACTGTAAGCAGTACCTAGAAATAATCTCTAAAATTGCTATCCTGATAATTTTGTTGACAGGTCTAAATTACAATGAAGTTAAGGTTAGCATTTCCTCAGTTCTTAATGGCTTGGCTTTTGAATTCTACATTTAAGAGTTTTAGTCAATACGTTATACCTCATTATTGCAGAGAACACTACATTACTTTATGAACACAGGTGTCTGAACTGGAATTACTCTCTTAAAAGAACAACATAACTTCTTTTATAACTTTTATTTGACTTTTAGTAATGTTAACTTACTAAATCTTCTCCTATATATTTTTAATGTAACAAATGTAAAAAGATTTGAAATACTCAATTGTGTATGCATTGCATCTGAATGCAATGAAGAAATAATTGATTCAGTGAGTCTCAAAACATTACTTATGATGACCTTGAAATAAAATAAGAACCTATGAAACTACTGATATGTGAAGAGATGGAGTATTGCAATCTGTTTTGGTCACATCACTATGCCAAGCAAGAAAAGTAGATCTCAGGGAGGACTAGCAGCCCTTGGTTAATGAAGATCTGAATGTAAATCATGATAGCAAGGGTAATCTTTACAGGCATAGCTGCCTGCACACCGTCTCTCCAAGTACTAGTTAAGGTCCAAATAAGGGCATGGCAGAAGAGTTAAAGAGAGGTGCAGCACGCATCTGCTTCATATGTTGGGTAAGAAACGTGATATTATAACCCCATCTTTCATTTTGCTGGGCTTTTGACTTTTAGAAACAAAATTCTAAAAATTAGCAACTCAAGCGGTTATGGGCAGCAAAAACATCACATCTGTTTAAGCCGTTAATATCACAATAGATTTCTCAAGGTAAGAGAAAATAGGCCCATGAGATGATATTCACCCTTCAATATAAATGAACATTGGCTTAATGCAGCCATGGTTTCCTTCTGAGCTCCAGAATTTTGATAGTGAATTATTTCAATGAATATATATATATATATATATATATATATATAAAATCTATCATTTTATTAAAGAAACAGGATCATCTCTAATTTCTGAAATTTCCATTTATCAGTCTGCTGGATAAATGGAAAACTTAAAAATATCCATGCCAAACTTGGGGAAATATTTTATTTTTCCCAAATAGCATTCACAATACTTTCTTAATCATGTTTTTCTCCAGTCATGAATATTATTTTGTATCGCCTAGTCTGTTATCTTCATTAGACTAACTCTTTGTATATAAATGAACCAAAAAAGCAAACAAAGCAAAACAATAAACTAACAAGAGTACTAGTAAAGATACAAGCAGATTCGTCTACTTATTTGTTTTTGTGATCTGACTTTCCTTTCAAATTTTTACTGAGAATATAGAAATTGAACTATGCAGTAGGATCTTATCTAGTTATTTGAATCCTGTCTTAGCCATTTCCTGTAGAACAGAGAAATAGGATTGACTTTGATTCTGCAATAAGATCTGAAATAAATATGAGAAGGCAAGCTCTTCAAGTATCTGTATTACTATATTTCCTTTTGAAGAGAACAGTTAAAAAAAATTACTGGTATTTATTTGATTAAATTCATTTGCTTATTTTTTCTGTTTTTGGAAATAATTTATAGTACAAATCATGGCAACATAATTCACTTTTCATCTTTTAAAAATAAATTTTGCCATTAATCCAATATGTTTCCATCAAGTTACCCAAGCCTATTTAAAACAGTGAATTAAATTTTTACTAGGTTTGAATGATCACATGATTTATAAGAAATGTCTTTATTTTAGTGTGTTAAAACCTTATTAAATGAAAAACTCTTTAAAAAGCATAGCATTTTTATGTTGTGTGATTTCTATATTTGTTAAATGCATTAATATTACTTTCATTTTTCAGATATGAAACAAATGTGAAAATTTAATTAAAAACTCCCTGTGTGTTTTCCTAACACACTCAATTTTTTGTATTAATAAAGAGAAGAGAGGCATGGGTAAAAACAATAGTAGATTACAGAGAAATTATCTTTATTTGGCTGTGATGCCTCCAACATAAGATATTCAGATTTCAATGCCTAATTAAACTACTTGTCTTGGTTAGAATTGGCACATCTTCCTACTCATAACCCAATTGAAGCCATTCAACCTATTCACTGCTCCCTGTCTTAAGCCTTAGTCAGTGACATCATCCCCAGAACATGCCATAGGAATCTGTTCTTCTGTGACTCTTCATGTATGCCTCCCTGCCTAATGGACACTTTCAGTTATCCCTACTTCTCTCTTCCTATCCAGTTCTGCACATTTTGCTATGTAAAGTTCAAAACCCATCTTTTTGAAGTATCTTACTATTCCAGTCAGTAGGATATCTCCATTTTCATATCTCTGACTAACCTTCTTGCCTGCAGTACGCATTTGAATCATTATTATAACTGGACTGTCTGCTTGTTCAAGACAAGGACAAAGGTTTCCTCTTCTATCACACTGCAAGGTCTAGTTTGTAGGAATCTTCAGTCAATATTTATAGCTAGAATTGAATTGCAGTGAGGTCTTTATTATCCTTAATATGCAGACAGGATACTTTGAAGTCTGATTTAAAAAGGAATACATTTAATCAAATCAAAACTAGAATGGGTTAGCAAACTACTAAACACAAGGTTGCAAAATACCAAACACAAGGTTGCAAAAGGCAGAGACATGAATTTTAAAAGACAGAATGGAACAGTGGATTTGGGAGGTAGGGAGCAAAGAAACATCTCCTCTTTTCATTTCTCTTAACAAATAAATTATTATGTTTATAATTTTTTTCTAGCACATTAATAATTCCCTTTATTTCATGGAGAATAAAATACTAATTATATGTTGAAAGAACAATAATGCAAACCTAAATTTACTGGCTAAGGTGAAAATTTATAGAACAGGAGATGTTTTCAGAGAGAGTAGCTCAGTAGCTTAAAAACCAACAAACATCACAAGACATAAAGTGTAAGAAACTCAATCTTCTCAACTGCTGCCATGCCCTTTGGAAATGGCTGATCTTTTAGTTTTGCACCTGTTCTGCACGTCAACTTTTCGGATAAACAAATAGAACAACGAGAAAAAATAATCAGTGGGTTTTTCAAAAGAAAGGCTTGATTAATATATAAGAGTTATAAAACTACACACCCACCCATCCACATACACTTGATTTTAACATTCAGTCAGTGATAGAAATGGCAGTGAAGACAATCTAATACTACATGTAGTGATGCATATAACTTGTGGAGGTTCATTCTGGATGAGATTCATCGTATCAGACTCAGATGAAATTAAAATGATAATAAGAAGACATGCCTTTTTTTTTTTCGAGTCAGAGTCCAAAGGAAATAAATTTAGCCTAGAAATATAGTAGCATGTTGCATAACAGTTTATGACTATGGGCAACTAGTAGCTGAAGGCTCAAACAAAAGCCAGATGTGTGTGTTATATGGTAGAATTTATGAATACTGTATATGATTGACTTGGTTCTGAGTGAAAACAGACATAAAATTTCGTTAAAGACAAACTTTATAAAACATATCAAATAACAGAGAGGTGGTGCTGAAAAATCATTATGCATTTAGAAATTCTTTTTGTAAACACTTAAATAACTTCTAACCTACTTTTAGCAATTTAATGTGGAAAGCTTTTATATTAGAATTTATAAACATTTTTAGCATAAAGTGTTCATAGAAATATACATTTAAATAATTTTATACATACACTCTAAAAATTATTTTTTTACATATTAAATTGACTTCCCAATTAATAAACATTTTGAAAATCCAAGTCTTTTTTTCATGATGCAAATACAATTTTTCTGTTTTTAAGTGAAATGATTGTGCCCTACCTACCTAAAGAAGGGAATAAAGATAAAGAAAAGAGACTATTTCCTATGTTCATAAATATGCGAAAATATTTTAAATACAGTTGGAAAAGAAAATAGGAAGTAATGTCTTTCATCTTAATTTCATAATCTTTTGCTTTTATTATTTTTAATTGATGTAATTGTACATAACTATGAGTACAGTGATATTTTCATACATTTTTAGAATGTGTAATGATAAAATTAGGGCAATTAGCATATTCATTACCTCAAATAGTTATCATATGTGTTGAGAATATTCCAAATCCACTCTTCTATTTAAAAATAAACAATTGTTGTAAATTCTGTTCTACTCGTCCTAAGTACTATAGAATGATAGAATGTATTCCTCCTATCTGGGTGTAATTTTGTATCCATTAGCCAATCTCTGAAAATCCCTATGTCCCCCATCTGTTCAAACTTCTAGTAACCACTATTCTAGTACCCTCTACTTCTATAAGCTCAACTTTTTAAACTTCCACATATGAGTGAGACTATATGATACTTACCTTTCTATGCCTGGATTATTTCACTTAACCTCATGTTCTCCAGTCTCATCCATGTTACTGCTATTAATAAGATTTCATTCTTTTTATGGCTGAGTAGTATTCTATTGTGTATATATACATTTTCTTTATTCATATATTGATGAAAACTTAAGTTGATTTACATCCAGGGCTATTGTGACTAGTACTTCAATAAACATGCTTTAGTTCAAGGTTCAGCTCAGAGATCTTTTGGACATGTTGATTTTCTTTATTTTTCATAAATACCCAACAGTGGGATTTCTGGATCATATGGTAGTTCTACTTGTAGTTTTTTGATGAAACACTTTATGGCTTTCAAAAGTGGCTTTACTAATTTGCATTCTCACCAGCAGTGCATCTGCATTCTCCTTTCTCCACATTCTTATCAGCATTTGTTGTATTTTGTCTTTTTGTTGATAGCTGTGCTAATTGGAAAGAGGTGATATTTTATTGTGGCTTTGATTTGCATTTCCCTGATGATTAGTGATGGTGAGCACTTTTCTTCAGTATACCTATTGACTATAGTTTTCTTTTGAGAAATGTTTATTCAGCTCATTTGCTAAATTTTAATCAAGGTAACTGTTTACTGCCTGTTGTTTCAGTTTCTTGTATATTCTGGATGTTAATTCCTTGTTGGGTCAATATTTGCAAATATTTTTTCTACTGATTGTCTGTTTACTCTGTAGATTATTTCCTTTTCTGTAAATAAGGTTTTTAGTTTGATGTAATCCCATTTGTCTATTTTTACTTTTGTTACCTGGGCTTTTAAGTCCTTCTCCATAAAATATTTGCCTAGACCAATGTGCTGAAGCATTTCCCTATGTTGTCCTCTAGTAGTTTCAATATTTTGATTCCTAAACCATTTATTTCTTTAATTCATTTTGAGTTGATTTTTTAATATGGCGAGAGAGGTCTAGTTTCATTCTATTACATATGGAAATTCAGTTTTCCCACCACTATTTTCTAAAAAGACTATCTTTCCCAAAGAATGTTTTTGATGCCTTTGTCAAAAATCAGTGGCTGTTTCTAGTTTCTCTATTCTGTTCCATTGGTCTATGTGTCAGTTTTTATGCCACCACCAGGCTGTTTTTGTTACTATAACTTTGGAGTATACTTTGAAGTCAGGTAGTGTGATGCCTCCAGTTTTGTTCTTTTTCCTGAGAATTGCTTTGGCTATTTGGGTTTTGTGTGTGTGTGTGTGTGGTTTCATATGAATTTTTGGATTGCCTTTTTCTGTTTTTGTAAAGGATTTTATTAGAATTGTGACAGAGATTGAACTGAATTTATAGATTGCTTTTGGTATGATGGTTATTTTCACAATTAGTTATTTGAATCAATGAATACAGGATATCTTTCCATTTTGCGTTTTTTTTCCAATTTTTATCATCAACGTTTTATAGTTTTTCTTATAGGGATCTTTCACATCTTTGGTTAAATCAATTCATAGGTATATTTTTGTGGATATTATAAATATAATTATTTTCTTAATTTCTTTTTTTGCTAGTTGCTGGTGTAGAGAAATGTTACTCATTTTTCTAAGTTGATTTTGTATTCTGTAGCTTTGCTGAATTTGTTTATCAATTCTAAGGGTTTTTTGGTACAATTTTTAGGGTTTTAAAAATATATATATATGATCATGTCATCTTTAAACAGGAAAAAATTGACTTCCTCCTTGCCAGTTCAGATGCCCTTTATTATTTTCTCTTGTCTAATTTTTCTAGCCAAGACTTTCAATACTATGTTGAATAAGAGTGGTGAAAGTAGACATTGCTATCTTATTCCTGTTCTTAGAGGAAAAGCTTTTAATTTTTTCCTGTTAAGTATCATGTCACCTGTAGGTTTGTCATATATGGGGTTTATTATGTTTTGGTATATTCCTTCTATACCTAATTTGTTGAGAGTCTTATTTATAAAGAGACATTAACTTTTATCAGATGCTTTTCCTGCATACATTGAAATGATTATATGATATTAATATATCATATTTATTCATTTTTATATGTTGAACCATCCTTGCATCCTTGGGATAAATCCTACCTGATTATGGTGAATGATCTTTTAAATGTGCTACTGAATTCAGTTTGCTAGAATTTTGTTGAGGATTTTTTTGTTTTAATCTATGTTCATCAGCTATATTGGCCTGTAGGTTTCTATTTTTTTGTGTGTATATTCTTGTCTGGTTTTGGTACAGGTAATGCTAACCTCATAGAATGAATTTGGAAGAATTGCTTTCTTCTCCTCAATCTCCCTTTCTTCCTTGCTTCCTTCCTTCACCTCCTTGATTTCCTTCCCTCCCTCCCTCCCTTTCTTGTCTTTCTCTTTCCTTCTTTCCTTCTTTCTTTCTTCTTTCTTTCTTCACTTACTCTCCTTCTCTACCTTTATTTCTTTTTCCCTTTCTGTCTTTCTCTCTCTCACCGTTTCTCCCTTTTTCTTCCTTGTTTTTTTGTTTTTTGTTTTTGTTTTTGTTTTTGTTTTTGTTTTTACTGTGTCAGACTTACTGCATTGCCTAGGCTGGAGTGCAATGGCATGATCATAGCTCACTGCCATCTCAAACTCCGGGACTCAAGCAATTTTCCTGCCTCAGCCTCCTGAGTAGCTAGAGCTTCAAGTACATGCCAGGCATGCCTGGATAACTTATTTTTATTTTTAGTAGAGACAAGGTCTTGCTATGTTGTCCAGGTTGGTTTCAAACTACTAGGCTCAAGTTATCCTCCTGACTTGGCCTGTTAAAATACTGGGATTATAGGCATAAGCCAGTGTACCTGGACCAATTTTCTATAAAATTTTGAGAACTGACAAACCACTAGCTAAACTAACAAAGGGAAAAAAAACACAACCAAATAAATAAAATAAAAATAAAAAAGGGGACATTACAACTGATACCTCAGAAATACAAAGGATCATCAGAGACTGTTAAGAACAACTGTAAACCAACAAGTTGGAAAACCTAGCAAAAATAAATAAATTCCTGGACACATGCAATCTACTAAGACTGAACCAAAAAGAAATAGAAAACTTGAACAGACTAATTATGAGTAATAAGATTACATCAGTGAAAAAAAACAAAACAAAACAAAAAAAACTCCTCTTAAAGAAAAGCCCAGGACCTGATAGCTTCTCTACTGAATTCTATTAAATATTTAAAGAAAAATGAATACCAAGTCCTCTGAAACTCTTCAGAAAATTGAAGAAGAGGCTGTTGCCTTTAGCATGTCGGGTAAGCCGGTAAATCACAATTTAAGTCAGATTGACTCTTCCCATGTGAATTATTTGGCCTATTTAGTCCTGTTTGCATCCTTAAATTATTTAATTTAAATACAACAGTTAATTTTTTATTATATGAATAAACAAAGTATCAGGCTGTACTCTGAATCTTTGAGTGTAACTACTACATATATATCCTACTGATCTGTGCAAAAAACACTCACTGGCCTTATTCTAGGCCCCAAGCAGTATATTAGTCCTACATCTTACCTGACTTGAGCATAGCAATGGAGGCAGAGACATAAACCAATAATTGCAATATCTGAGGTTACCATCTTTAATAATATCAACAATAAAAATAAATTATTGACAATTACTGAGTATAATAAATTGAGTAGTATTTAAAGCTCTTTATGGAAAACAACACATTTATTTTTCACAGCGGCATGAGAAAATTTTCTCCTTTTATAGGTAGAAACAGATGTGTAGAGAAAATAGTTTTTCCAAGGTTGTCAGTAATGTAAATGATTTCTAGGTTATTTAGGTACTTAGTGGTGAAGTCTAGGTTCAGATCCCTAGTAGCTTTTCTCCAGATTTGATCTTCTTAACTATTGCACTGTGTTGTACCTTCAATCCAGAGAGAACAAGCTATTATAAATTGCAAAGTTCTACATCAGTGTGCTCTGTGGTACTATATTTACATACAAGTGCACTGCACATAATACACTGTCTCTTTTGCACAGATAATTCTTTATTAATGCTCCTGAAAATGGAAACTTCCTAAAACATTCTATTTTTCAGTTCGCTTTTATTCAAATGGTTCCAATTCAAAAAACACTCACTGGGCTTCTTCTAGGCCCCAAGCAGTATATTAGTCCTACATCTTACCTGACTTGAGCATAGCAATGGAGGTAGAGACATAAACCAATAATTGCAATATCTGTGACCAGTTCAGTAGTAGAGATAAGATTTAAGAGCAGAAGTGGCACAAAGGAAGGACTGTTTGGTTTTGTAAGCACTTTGCTTTACACACTTCAGAGATGTACCATCTTTTTAACACTGTAATTTTAGGGATCAAGGAAATACACACAAAATACCTTCCAAATGCATTATTATATCTAACTTTTACTTAAATAACTGAGATGAGGAAACATCTTGATGTAATTGTTGTAGTGCTTATTTATGCCTAATGTTCCAGTGTAATTAATAATAGCACCCCTTTAACTTTCATAAGTGACGTCGTTTGGATGATAAATTGTAAGATCGGCCTAAAAAATCTATGAAAATAAACTAGACAATAGGTGTTAGTACTCTGTGTCAACATGAATAAGGGGCAGTTTTCAATGCAACAGCCATCTATTATCTAAAGATAGAATTCTTGTTCTTGGGATCATAGATTGTAATTTATACATAAGCTGCTGATCAGCTTAGGAAGTAAAACAGCATTTTCCAGATTTCATAATGCTGAGTACAATGTCAAAAACGAAAAGAAAATAAAAAGGTAAGGACATTTTAAAAAGGATGTGCTGGCCTAAATCCATTAGAAGGAAATCATTTACATTACTGACATAAGATAATTATACCATTTTGAAACAGGCCTACTCAGAAGGTTCAGGACAGGATAATTCCATCACGCAAGATAGCCAGCATGGCGCAAGATGGAAGAACTTTTTGCAAAAGTTGTGGAGGCTACAGTGTGATACTCAAAATTATAATGGTTTGTGGTGCTAGAAGCTGTATTATATAGATTCTGCTCATCATCAGTAAGAGGAACAAAAATTTGGGGGGAAATAACTATATCTTATTACCAGGATTTAGCATTGTAGGGTAAAACACCACCATTAAAATAGCAAAAATAAATGAAAATGTGAACAAATGACTCAAGATATCCAATAAGAGACCAAGATATTTTAAGGCAGAAGCAATGTCACTATATTTAGTTTTGGCCTTTGCAGTCACTTTAACTCTTGGCGATACTTCATACAGGTCACGTTATGCTGAGACTGAAAAGCAGTGGATCTCTTTCCCTTCACTCTGCTTAAGGAATATGTGTACTGGAAGCATATCCAAAGAAGTACTACCATTACGTAAGACCACAGAATAAGTTCATACTGATAGGTTAGCAAAAGGCTGGAATAGTTTCTTTAAAAGCTTTTAGCTATGCTTCTACTAGCAGCATAAACCTTAGCCACATAAGACACAGAGGAATGGGTTTTGAATACTGCTTTTTTTATATTGTCTCTGCACAATTACAAAAAAAATTAATGGGTCAATTTGCTGCATCTATAATTTTCTGACTTTGCACTAAGAATCAGAAAAGAAAAATAGCTTAGAGCAGCCAGAACTCTGTGAGGTGTGCAAGCCCAGAGAGACATGAGTATGGGACTTCAGTCATGCCCTACCCCCTCATGCCTGGAGTCAGTTGTTTAAAGCAGGGGTCCCCCAAACCCTGGGCCATGGACCCGTACCATAGTCTTGTCTGCAGTCTGTTAGGAACTGGGCTGCGCAGCAAGTGGTAAGTGGTGGGTGAGCGAGTGAAGCTTCATCTGGATTTACAACTGCTCCCCATCCCATTACCACCTGAGCTCCATCTCCTGTCAGATCAGTGGTGGGCATTAGATTCTCATAGGAGCACAAACCCTGTTGTGAACTGCATATGTGAGGGATCCAGGTTGTGTGCTCCTTATGAGAATCTAATGCCTGATGATCTGAGGTGGAAGAGTTTCATCCTGAAACCATCCTCCCCTACAGCCCCCACATGGCCCAGGTCTGTGAAAAACTGTCTTCCAGGAAACTAGTCCTTGGTGCCAAAAAGCTGTGGACCACTGGTTTAAAGGAATTTTATTCCTGACTAGCTGCCTCATCCATTATCTTCATCTTCCTGGAATTTTTGATACAAAGAACAATCTATAGCTTATGCTAGTTTAATGTAAAGTGTTTACATGTTTACAAACAACTTAGGAACTGCCTGTTTCTTTCCTTTGAAAAACCTACTCATAACTGTTGCTAATCAGAATGTATATTCAGGGCATTTTAAATCAATCTTTACTCCTGGGTTGCAACCCTCAAGCTTGGCCCAAATAAACTACTTATATTAATTTTGTCTCTGCTTCTTTCTTTCAGGTAGGCAAAGGCGGCGCCTATGGCATTTTATGAAGTTGGACATCATTTTAATTTCTAAGGCCAAGTAAAATTTGATAACAAACTTGCTTATTGGTTGAAAATAAACAAAACCCCTCAAAGTAGCTTTAAGCAAAAAATGGAATGTATCATAAATAAGGCAACTTCTAGGTTATAGGTGAAAATAGGCATCACTAGGAACAGCAACGACTAAAACGCCACCAGAAAGGTAGTCTCTTTTGGGCTTTCACGGTCTCTCATCTTTTTTTTTTTTTTTTTCCTGTTTTCTGTGTCCACTTCATTTCTCTGTTTTTGTCAGTGGATTTTCTCTCTCCACTTACTCTTCAAGATATATAGTGCTTAAAATAGAATTTCCCAACAGTGGCTTTGCCTCCTAATTATATACATCTAAAAGCTTGCTTGTTAAGAGTTTTCTGGGTCTGGGTTGTAAACTTCTAGGACAGAGAAACTCCAAGTTTAGATCTTGGATCTTGATATCAGATAGGAGAAGTTGTTCTAACTCTTTCTTAAAACTTAACTAACTTTTGGCTATTTTGCTCTTCCATATGAATTACAGGATCAGCTTATCAAGTTTCATGAAAAATTTGATTCAAAAATCAAGTTGAAATTTTACTGAATGGGAACATCAAATTTGAGGAAAAATAATATTTTAGAAACATTGTCTTTTCATCCAGAAGAACAATATACTTTTTTATTCATTTCTTTTATTCAATCATGATTTATAATTTTATCAATGAATACATTGAACATTTACTATTAGATTTATTCCTAGGGACTTTATGGATTTTGTTGCTATTATAAATAAATAATAATTTTTTCCTATTATAGCTTCATTTGAGAAAGTTTTGACAGAGGATTATTGATTTATGAGTCACTTAGCTATTTTGTTGAACTCTTTTATTAGTTCTAGTAGCTATTCTTTATTTTGATACTTATGCCAATAGGGTAAGAATGCCATTGATTTTTATATGTTCTTTTATGCAACCTGCCAAAATCTTGCAACTAAACTAGTTTGTTTTATTTTTAATCCATTTATTTCTGTTTTATTTACCTTGCCTTCTTGAGCTGAATGCACAGCTCACTTATTTTTAATATTTTCTCTTTTAAAAACATCCACTTATCCCTACAAAATATACCTGACATTTTAGTTGCCTTGGATTGGTTTTGAGATAATTATATCTCAAAAGCATACACACATACATAAACTATATCTTTACATCTTTAACTTCTATTACCTTATTCCTATTGTAATTTAACATATGTTTGTGACAAGATATTCATTTTTTAAAATATATTATTATTGATGTCAGTTTAGATTAGGATATTATCATAGACTATTATTTATGGGCAATTATTTGTAATGTGATAATATTGCCTTTGTGACTTACTGCATTGGTAATTTGATTATTATTCCATGTATACATATTTTCTTTTGGATACACAGTTCTGTATATATTTATTAGCTAAAGCTTTTTAAGTTTGTTATTCAAAACAATATTATAAATATATAGTTCACTTTAGTCATTTAAAATATCTTACTAATATTATTGAGGTATCTATTTCTCTTTGCAGTTGTTCTAGTTTTACTTTGAATATTTCAAGTTCATAGTTCCAAATAAGGTCATGATTTTTAGCATTTCTTAGCAATTTTTTCCTTTTTATTATTGCACATAATAGACTTATTAATATTTTACCTTAAATTCTATGCCATCTGATATTAATATTGCTGCATTAGTTTTCTTATGATTAGTATTCATATATCATAGCTTTCACCATCATTTTATCATGGCTTTTGCCAAGAATTTAAGTTGAATAAAAATCCAGTATGTAATCTTTTAGCAGACAAGTTTGAACAATTTACACTCTTTTGATTAGCTACTATGTTTGAACTTATTTTTACCATGTTATTTTGAATTTTCTGTTAGTCATCTTTATCCATTATTTTTCTCTATTTATTAGTGCTTTAGGGAGTAAAAACTTAAAAAAAATTCATTATTTTCTCTGCTAATTTAGAAGGGATATAGGTTGAGTATCACTAATCAAAAATTCCAAAATGTGAAATACTCCAAAATCTGAAACTTTTAGAGTGCTGACATGGTGCTCAAAGGAAATGCTCATTGAGGCATTTCAGATTTCAGATTTTTGGATTAGGGGTGCTGAACTGATAAGTATAGAGAAAATATCCCCAAATCCACAGATTAAAAAAAATTAAAAATCTGAAACAATTCTGGTTCCAAATATTTGTGACCAAGGATATGATCAACCTGTATGTTTTCTTTCAATTCTATTAGTAGTCACTCTTAATTTTTTAAATTTATATTTAATGAGTTTTCTTTACAAACTCATTTATGATTTCTGCTTTGTCAAAAAAATAACAATAAATGAAACCATAGTGTGTCTTGATTACCCCATTTTACTATAATATGACACACATACAGTTTTTGTATTTAAAATCAATCATTAAATTTATAAACACCTTATCCATCTTGGTGTTAACTTTTGTTTCTTGTATCCCATGCCATTTGTGTGGGTTTCCTCTTTTTCCTGTGAAGTACACCCAAAAGTGCCATTCTTTTAGTGAGGGCCTGTTTGTGAAAATTTCTTAGTCTTTGTAAACCTAAAAATATCTTTTCAGGTGGTGATTCTTCTGTGAGTGTGGCATTTAATGTGGATATTATTTTTTCTTAGCGCTTTGAAGATATTCCATCATCTTCTGGCATCTGAGCAATTTATGCTTCCTCTTGGGAAGCTTTTAAGATCTTTCTCTTTAGATAAACATGGTAGAGTCAAAAGGATTGTTACTTTTTCTGCTTCTTAAAATTTCATAAAAATGGGATTAAAAGGACAAAATATTGTAAAGAGCTATAAAATAATATGACATAAAAATATTGAGAAAAGATATTATAACAACATTTTTTTGGAAACTATAACACATATTGATTAGGATAATTTACTTAAAATACGAAATAAGGCTGAAATTTATCCTAGCATATGCAGAAGTTCAGAATCAATCCGATTGTACCACACAACACCAGAAATGTCAGGAAATGCCTCTAAAACTGGTAATGCGGTTAGAGCTTAAAAACATAAGGAATAGTTGAAAGATTGTGTAAGATGCATTTAGACTCCTAGATCTCTTCATCCTTCCTACATGGCCAGTCAACAGTACTTCTTTAACCTTGGGAGGATTAGAAGTTTATTTTCTGAGTAAACTGATTAACCTGTAAATAGAAGGGTATAAATAGCCTTAAAAGATGACAAAATGTGGAGGTACATCGTTTGAAAACCTATCATTGAAATAGCTGTTGCTGTTGCATCATCCTCTTATGAGATCCATCAGTCAACACATCTCCCTGCCTCTCTCCAAGACAGGAAAGCACATGTAACTTCCAATTAGCTTTTTAGTATTTGTTCAGCCCTAAATATTATTAGAAAGCCAATACCGTCATTTGAAGAAAATCTTTAACATAAAAAGAGAAACCAAAAGAAGTAAGTGGACCAATAAACTCAAATAAAAAAATAAACCTGGGAGCAGAAAAAAGAAAATCACAATGGCGGTAACTGGTATCCTCAAAAGAGATAAAATAATTTTTTTATTATACTTTTAAGTTGTGGGGTACATGAGCTGAACGTGCAGGTTTGTTACATAGGTACACACTTGCCATGGTGGTTTGCTGCATCCATCACCCCATCATCTACATTAGGTATTTCTCCTAATGCTATCCCTCCTCTATCCCCCCACCCCTGCTATCCCTCCCTTAGCCTGACCACCCCCCATCAGGACCCGGCGTGTGTTGTTCCCCTCCCTATGTCTATGTGTTCCCATTATTCAACACCCACTTATGAGCGAGAACATGCAGTGTTTGGTTACAAATGTAATGGATGGGATAAAATATTAAATAAATAGTAGAAGATATTCTGGGACTGAAGGAAATGAGTTTCTAGATTTGAAAGGTCCACTGAAAGTCCCAGTTAAAAATGAAAATAGATGTACAAAAAATGTCATTATACAATTTCTGAACTCTGAAACACAGAGAAGATCTAGAAAAGGTTTCAGAGAAAAACAATTACACAATGTGTTTACTTATTGACATCTTCTTGGAAGCTGAAGTATATATTTTATTTAAGAATTATTTTTAACCCCTAAATTCTAGAGAATTATCAGTTGTAATATTTTAGATATTTATTCTTCATCAGTCTTTCTTTTCTGGAATTCCTTTCAAGTTTATATTGCTTTACTTTAATTTCTCCTCCAGACCTCTAAATTAATGTTTTATATTTTTCTATCGCATTGTTCTTTGTACTACATTCTTAATAAATTTCTTAATCTTTTCAATTCACCAGTCCTCTATTTTATTCTGTTTAATGTGGACTTTTTAAACTTTAATGACCATGATTTTTATCTGATTTTTTCTTTTCATACCAAGCCATCATTTTCTTTAAAAAGAATTCCTTGCCATTGAAAAAGTAAAATTTTCCTTTCATTTATCAATTTGAGTATATCAAATATAGATATTTAAAGTCTTTATTGGAATGTTTCATAAAAATAATTTTATGTGAATTGAATTCATGCTCCACTTCTTGATTTGGTTATCTGTACTTTGCTGTTTGAGTTTGTCGTGTGTTTTAGAATTTTGTTTGTAAGTCCACTGCCTCTTTCTTTGGGTTTAGTTCTCTCTTTCAAACCTCTTTTGTGGTGGTCTTCACTTGGCTTCTTGATCCTCACATGCAGAATCAGAGCACATCTTGAGCTTGGGGGTTTCTATGCCATGGGAATAATAGAAATGTTGCATATTCTGTTGATTACAAATTCAGTTTGTTGCTTTTGTGCTTTTCTTAGGAGGAAGACTATGTCTGCATTCTTCCTAGGCTTCGAGTCTGTTAAAGTTGCATTCCAGATTTTAGTTAGTGTTATTATATTATTTTTTCTTGAGAAGGAAGTCCCACTCAAATCCTTGGCCTCAAATTGTGAACATGCCTTGAGTCACTTTATTAAATGTTGCTTTTATTTATCCCAATATTATATATATTATATACTAGGAAATGGCAGGAGTTAGGGAAGAGTGAGAGAGAAAAATTCAGCCCTGCCACATTAGCTAAAGTGAATGTTACGCGAAAAGGGAAGATATTATGTGTACTGTTTTCATTTCAACATTATATATTTAGGATTGTCACATAGTCCAGTTGACTATAAAGAAACACTTTGTTTAGAAGGCCTAATTGATCAATGCCAATTTTAACAAAAACAAGTGATATTGGTTTAGTATGTTACCTCTTGTTCTCTAGATGGACACTAAGAGTACCTTAAAATTAATAAGAATTTAGAATTTAGATCAGAGATGCTCTGTGAAATTAATTTTTCAAATATTTATGATGTACCCATAAATTATACTACCTCATATCCTTCTATGAAATTCAAAATATGTAGAACTCATGTTTGAAAATTATTATGTTTGAAAGAGAAGGAAATGATCCATTATTAAAAGTTCCTGGACATTTGATAAAATACTTGTTTCATTGTAATCCAAGGGTCCCCAGGGCTTGAGCAGTATATATTTGAATGACTGGTAAAATAAAACCTCCTTTGTCATGAAATGCAGGTACATGTATTTGAAGTAGTTGGTATTTTTTTTTTTCTATACCTCATATTGCAGCAGAAAAACTGATGATGGCTTGTAAAAGGGTATGCAGTTCCACTGAGAAACCTGAGAAATAAGTCAGTTTTTGGATTTCTATGCTGTTCCTTTTCTATTTTCATTTAATATCCCACCCTCCCTGCTTTTCTTCCTACACTTAGCCACATTACTGTACTATTTTACTGTTACCTTGAAATGGTCTTTTTTTTTTTTTTTTAAGTATCTCACAAAGTCTTAGGCCTGAGTCAAAGCAGGTCAGTGCTCTTTTTTACTAAATAATAAAATCATTAAAATATGAAATAATAACTAATATTATATTGATTATTCCCACAATAGAAAGAGGATGAAAAATTACTTTAGTATTAAAATCCACATTAGCTGATGATTGATTTAAACTACTCATGCTTCAGTTTCAAAAACATGACTGAAATGCAGCAATGTCAGAATACCTCATAGCAATCTCTCATCTAGTTATTTGTGTCACTCCTCTCCTGAGCCCCGTCATGGAGGATGGCTGACCTAACAAGCTATCAAGTCTCCACAATTGTTGTAAAATCCCTTTGATTTTATTCAGGGAAAATGCCTGGTATATATTTACTTTTCATTATAGGAAAATACATCTTTATGGATTACCTCTTAAAAATCATGCTTTAAGACAACCTAGAAAATTGAGTATGATTCCTCAGATATGAAAACAATTCCTGTATGGGAAAAGATTGAATTAAATTGGGATTTTACTAGCATATTGAGTAAACACTTCATTTTTGATATGTTAACACTACTTGGGCACCCTGAGAGATGTTTTTTTCCTTCTAATTTATAAATTAGAATTCTGCTTTAGATGTGACCAAATATAGAGATTTTATTTTGTGTAGTCCCATTTAGGTCATTCAAAGCATTCTGCCTACTATAAGAATCTTTTTCACATATTTCAGAAAGTCAGAGGAAAGACTGGATCCAAAATACAGAAAGTTAGATGATCATTTTTCATTATTATGATACAAAATTCATGATTCATTCACTGTTTCTCACATTATAGCTAAGTATAATTGAAGATAACCATTTCCTATAGCTAATGTATAATTAGCTGCTGTGTAAGGTTAGAAATGTACAACATTGTGAAGGAATAATCTTGTTGGCATTGGGAATGATTTCACAGAAGAGTTGGCTATAGGCAGGTCCTTAACATTAGAATAGGATTTTGATAGGAGGTAGGAAAGTCAGAAGTGTTTTTCCCAGGAGGGTTGAATTAATTAACTCAAAAAATATTTAGAACAAACTAAATAAATAGAGTTATTCTGCACTGCTATGTGCTAGGCACTACTCAAAGTATTTAAAATGTATTATTTTAATTCATCTATTTAAAATACCTGTGAGGTAGGTACCATTAATATTTTCATTTTGTAGTTGACGCCTTGAGGCACAGAGAGATCATTCAGCTATTAAGCAGTAGAATCAGGATTCAGTCCAAGACAGAAAAGACTCCAGAGCCCACACTACTAAAAACAAGAGCCCTGGAGCCAATAGCCTGGCCTCAAATTCTGACTTCATCAACAGCAGTTGGATTAGTAGTTGGATTGACTCAGGGTAAGTGTCTCATAAATGCTAACTATTTTAATTATGTTGATTGTTATAATAAGTTACTTCTCTGTGGCTAGGCATAAGTCATTCAATGTGCTACAAATGATATAAATATGATAAGAGAAAGCCTTCATCCTCGGTGAATTTTCAGTCTTGTGAGAGAGAGACACAGTCAATCCTCTGGATCCTCAGGTTTCACATCTGAAGAGTCAACAAACCATAATAGAAAATATTTAAAAAAAAAAAACAGATGACTGTACCTGTTCTAAACATGTACAGACTATTTTCTTGTCATTATTTCATAAATGATAGAGTGTAACAAGTATTTACATAGCATGCACATTGTATTAGGTTATAAATAATTTAGCAGTGATTTAAAGTATACAGGAGGATGTGCACAGGCTTATGCAAATATTATGCCATTTTATATAAGGGTCCTAAGCATCTGCACATGTTGTTACTAGTGGTTCCTGGACCCAATTCCCCTTGAATACTGAGGGAGGACTCTGTGTACCCAAGAGGTATAATGCGCTAAGCATGGGCGAGATTATCTCCAATTGGAAAAGAAGAAATAAAGAAAGACCCCAGTTGTTCTTTAAGCAGAACATAGAATACATAAGTTTGTATTTGAAGAGGTAAGGAGGAGGACATTATGCGGTGAAAGGACAGTGTGCTCTAAGGCATTTTGTGTTAAAAATGGTCAACATATGTTGGAGAATAACTTGGCTTATTTTTAATTTACAGAGGGAACAGGCAGGGTAGTGGAAAAAAAAAAAAAAAGACAGAAAAGCAACCTTAAGTTCAGATCTCGTGGAGCCTTGAAGAGGTCTTTTTTTTTTTTTTTTTTTTTTGAGACGGAGTTTCGCTCTTGTTACCCAGGCTGGAGTGCAACGGCGCGATCTCGGCTCACCGCAACCTCCGCCTCCTGGGTTCAGGCAATTCTCCTGCCTCAGCCTCCTGAGTAGCTGGGATTACAGGCACGCGCCACCATGCCCAGCTAATTTTTTGTATTTTGAGTAGAGACGGGGTTTCACCATGTTGACCGGGATGGTCTCGATCTCTTGACCTCGTGATCCACCCGCCTCGGCCTCCCAAAGTGCTGGGATTACAGGCTGAGCCACCGCGCCCGGCCCTTGAAGAGGTCTTTAAACAAGTGAGTGACAGATCAAAGGCATTTTTGGAAGATCATTTTGGTTACGGGGCATAGAGTGGAGGAAGAGAGGGCAAGGGATATTATAAGCATGTAAACCAAATTGGGCTTGATGTGTTTTTAGTTCCACTGTAATAATTCTAACAGTATGCTAGATGATTAATTTGTTTTATGTCACTGGAGAATCACTTATTATTATGTTCCTGTGTTTCCTTATCTCAAAAAAGACAGCTGAATTGATAAGTATATAATCATCAGTTTACAGAGGTCATAAACTCTCTGTGCTTGACTTCGGACTTAAATACTTTCACAAGCATGTTTTGCTCATGATGGTGATTCACAGATATGAATATCTTTTCTCTCTTAGTAAATTCTTATTTTCACCTTGTTTGTTTTCTCAAACTATAAGTAATTGGGATAAAATCATATTGCATGCTTT
>NC_133458.1:43038926-43046426 GCF_048565385.1 Saimiri boliviensis
ATTATTCTATAGGGTGAAGGTAATATTTAGGAAAGATCACCGAATGGATATGTATAACCTAATTCCCAATGGAAGGGCATATATTTAATGGCCACTTATTTATTGAATACATGTGAAGTGCTTATTATATCATTTTGGGCTGGGTCATGAAAGTTTTAAAAATATCCAACAATTAGCATGAAGATTCTTTTAAGAAGAACAATGTATCACATTAATGATTTAAACAAATGCAGTTTTATACTCTGGTAGTAATAAAGACAGTAGCCACAAATTCAACGATTTCATATGTAATTGAGTCATTATTTTTAGTACTTATATCAACATTAAAATTTTTGTGGCTACTTATGAGAGATACAAACAATTTTTATGGTGACACTTTTTTTTTAAGAGAGTTATCTTTTTAAAAGTTTATGCTTTGAAATTTACTATTATATAGCTTTGTCTTTTATGTTCCTGATTAACCCATATAAAACGTTCTGTTTGTGTGCATATTTCTGTGACTTTTATGATATAATTTTGGAGAGGGGGAGAGTGAGAGAGTGAGTGAGGGAGAGAGGAGAGAGAACAGAAAACATGTGCAAACTCTCCATCAGCACAAATGAACTGAGTTCAGATCAGGCAGCATCTCATGAACTATGAAAGGGTGTCTGAATCTCATTTAATATGTAATGGGCTTCAGGTAGAAACAAGCAGGGGCTTCTCTTGCTTCTGTGTAGTGACGGGTCATAGACAGAAAAGAGTACAATAAGGAGATTTTTAAAAGGAGAATATTACATTAGATAAAAGCTAAATTTTGATATTAGAACAAAGTCAATTATTTTATCAGGTTTTTGTAAATGGAGCAGGTCTGAGACTATTGTCTTAAAAATACTGTGACCATAATAATGCTAAAATAAGAGGTTTGTGTCAATTGAATTGAATAAATATTGTTTATATCAGGTAAAGAAATACATTGCCATATTATAATGGCTTCAGTCTGAGTTTGTTCTCTACATTGACATAAAATAAAAGTGTATATCTTTTAATTGAAAATAGAAAAGCTTTTATATACATTTTCAAAAAGAGTAGTAGACACACAAATGTTCCAGAAGGTAAAGTAAGGTCAAATTTTTTCCTTCTATAATAAGCACAGCCCTGGTATAAAACTGTAATTTGTCAATACATATGTCATGTCAAAAGAACCAGTCAAGTCGGGAAGAAAAATTAGTTGAGCCAGTTTTTTGGCTTAAGGGGAAATTCAAAAGACAGGTTTTCTGCATTTAATACATTATAAGAAGTTGTTGATCTCATCTAACTGTAATCATTTTGTTTATTTATATGCAAAATTGGTAGAATAATAACTAATATAAAAGGATTTTGAAGAGAGTTGGATAAAAATTGTATTGCCTAGAGCCTAACACATAGTAGGAATTTGGTTTATAGCCTTAGTTGCAAGCCTATCTAAAACTGATGTGTATTAGACATAGACTTAGGGGTTTGAGGAAGCTATGCTAATTCATTAGCAGTTAGTTGGTACACCAGAATTACTAGTTCTGGGTTATTTTTAAAGAAATTGTGTTGAACAACTCAGAAATGAGAAAGCTCTGCTTGTCCAACATTCTACAGTTTTAAAATTAAAACAAAAGAATGCTAAAATTAGATTGAGAAGGTCAGAGAGTCAGTGAAATTCAAACATCACTTTAAATATTCCTGCAATTTTTCTCCTTGCTAGCATGTGCTTCTTACCTTCTTACGTGTAAATATATCTTCCAAAACACATTAGGTTTAGCAAAAACAATTGAGAACTTGACATGGGTTGAATTTTGTCCTTCAGAAAAAGATGTGTTGAAGTCCTAACTCCTAGTACCCCGGAATGTGTGAATTTATTTGGATGTAGGGTGTTTGCAGACATAGTTAAGATGAGGCCATACTGAAGTAGAATGGGCCTAAATACAACATAGATGATGTTTTTATGAGAAGAAAAGAACACAGCAAGTGAGACACTAAGGGAAAAGATAGCCATGTGACAATAGAAGCAGAGATTGAAATGATGTTTCTACAAGGCAAGAAATGGCAGGGATTTCTGAGGAATACCAACAGCTATAAGAGGCAAGGAAAGGTTGTTTCCTCCAGACTTCACAGGAAGGATGGCCCTGCCAGCACTTTGCTTTATACCCTTCATCTTGGTATGATCAACAGCACACCTGAGCAAAAACAAAATAAAACAAAAAAGTGAATAAACACCTCCACTCTTAATTCTATCTTCTTTTCTGAATCATTTATGCATCATATAAGTGACAAACAAATGCTTATTACCGTCAGAACTCCAGAGCATACACAGCAGTAGAGAAATCAGGTCTATTCCACTGACTTTATGTATCTTTAACAGAGGTGCCATCTGTGGTCCAGCACCAGAAATCTCTTTTATTGGTGATGATGTATGAGACCAAAAGAACACAATCCGATTTTTTTTCAGACCGAGGTACATGAAATTGAGCTTACAGTGCTGTAAGTTAGGAAAATCTTGTTTTAAAGGCTGTAAACTGCATATAACTTTGTGAATATATTCATATGTATGATATTAAAATAACTTATGTGTGCCTAAAATCCTAGATTATAAAAATAGCACCCAGCTAAAAAATGTATTTTTTTTTTAGTCAATGCTCTCTCCTTCTGTGACCATTATAGTTTTCTGTGTCCTGTCTTCCCTGCACAGTTTTATTTGCCATCAGTCTTAATCCATTTTCACAAACAAATTAAGGCAGGAGCCAGATGAGGTATGCAACTCTACTCTGTATCATTCACTTCCCTATGCCTCTGTCAGAATCAATAAATACTCATTCAAAAGAGGGGGCCTAAGCAACTCATTAATCCTCCTGCTCACTGCTTCCAAAATATGGGTGACTTGTTAGGGGCTCTCTAAAATCCATTGTGCAAAATAGAGCTCTTTGGCACTGTTAAAGCCCTAGCAATACAAGCACAGAGCATGAGGGGGGCTTATCAGTGATAATTACATTAGTAACTCTGTGTTCTGTGATTCATCCATGTGCAGCATTTTCCATATAATGTCTTTTTGTCATACAGGATTATAGGTTGCCTTTGTTTTCTAAGACTCATCCAAGCCTGGTGTCTCCTCATTGTTTAAATCTGTCCTTGAACATAAACAACACTCTGGAAATTTCCAATTTTATACAACACTCTTCAAAGCGCATAAAAAGAAAGTTCTTCAAACTCTTAAGAGTGAATAGTGATTGCTGACTTGTTTAAAGTGAATTGAATACAGAAGGAGATGCTATACAAGAATTTCTTCAGCAATTCCTGTGAAGGATGTGGATATGAACACCATAGAAATTCACACACAATATTGGGAGTTAAAGGAACCCACACAAACAGAGATTTTGAAAAGATCTATATGTTTAGGTTTCTCACTCTCCTCGACCTTAAAAGTGTGATATCTTTGTCTTACTTTTCTAATCCCTTTGTTGCTCCAAGTTTGGGGGATTTTATTGTTATTCCTCATGTATTTTTCTAACTCTAAGAGAAGTGATGTGAAAAATAACATCAGTCTGAACTTGGTAACCTCTACTTTATTTTATTTTTTTAGTTTGACTTAGCTAAAAGCCATTATAGCTGCTGTTTATTATTTCAAAATACCATTAATACTTACTGGGTGATTCATTTCTATGTAAATTTTTCTTTTAGGGAGCTTTGATTTAGAGCAATGTATGCATTAGAAGGAAAACATCAGATAATTATTTACTCAAAAAACAAGAGAGAGGAGGGTTGAAGAGAGCATATCCCATGAGATTTAAGACTGACAGATTAGCAGCAGAAAACCTTTTGTCTGGAAAGTAAGAAAATGATCCTGAGAACTAAGCACAATATACCTCTCAACTTGTCAAACCAAAGAAGCTTTATATGTGCAAAGTGTCCAATTCTTCCTCATATGCAGCGAACATGAAATTTCACCTCACTTGGAAAATAACCAAATTGAAAGTAAAACCTGTAATTATAAACATAACATTTCTATAGATAAAAAAGAAACCATTGGATTAACCTGAAGTAAGATTTGCTGCCTCATAATTATAATATTTATTTTAGTGTATTAATTTATTAGTAAAATATAATAAAGTGACAGCCTTTCAATTGGACAGTATAGAATATCAAAATTTTAGAGATATAAAAATAAACTAATAGATTTAATGGTATTATTTCTATTTAACAGATGAGGAATCTGAGAATCATAGAGATGAACTAACTTCTCCAAGATCAGATATCAGAAAAATGGCAGAGTTGGGGGTCATATCTAGTTTTGGCTACCCTAAAGTGGATGTTTTGTCTACTTTGTCTAGGCAGCCTTGCAGACCAGATGGTAAAGATGATGCTAAGTCCTACCAATTCACTGAAGTTTTTGAATTCAAAATTACTTGCCCCTTCTAATGAAATTGACACAATTCACTTATTTTTGGGACTTGATTACACTAAACTTAACACTATGTTTGCTTTCTCATTTTTTCTCTTCCTTCCTTCCTGACTTCTTCCTTCCTGCCTGCCTGCCTGCCTGCCTGCCTTCCAGCCTTCCTACCTTCTTGCCTCCCTCCCTTCTTCCTTCCATACCTCTCTTCCTTCCTTCTTATTTTCCTCTGTCCTCATTCTACTAAAAAAATAATTTGAAGGGAGTCACAATGTAATGCATATATAATAGAACCACTAAAAGCTCTCAAAGAGATTTTATGTACACAAGTTTGTGTGATATCATGATTTAAAATTATAACAGAACTGCTATTGAGTAAAAATATTAACAATGTTGACACTTTATTCATTATTCTAGGGATTATTGGAATGCAAAGACAAATGCACCATACATCATAGGCCTTTCCTTCACTACAGGTGCTGCTTTAGGGTGAGGTACAAAAGTGGTGGGAATAGAGGTTATACATTAATGTGTTCAGGAGAATTGAAAAGGTTTCATCAGAGAGTAGAATCTCAAGGGGTTATAAAGAATATGAAAAAAAATTCTAAGAGAGAAGAGAGACAAAAATATTCCTGGAAAATGATGAGTGATGGATTGGCCCCATTCTGCAATTGAAGCAGATGGTGGTCATTGTTAGGGAAATGTTACATACAAGGTATAAGGTGAGATTAAAAAAAAAAAGGTTTAAGGCATGTGGTTATTACATCAAGCAATTTGGATGTGATACTAAACCATGTGTAGTTTTTAAAAATATAATTCAAAACAATCTTTCACTTGCAAAAAAGTACAAGTACAGAAAACAACAACAAAATCCTATTTTGAATCAGTTCAGAATAAGTTGCCACCTTGATGCTCCATCCCACTGAATTCTTTACTGTGTCTCCTATAAACAAGAATACTCTCCTACATCAACACGATGCAATCATCAAAATCAGAAAATCAGCACTGATACATTCCTACCATGTACTTTTCTGACTCTGTTCACGTTTACTAATTGTCCTGATAATGTTCTTTAGAGCAAACATATCCAGTTCAGAATCACATGTGGTATTTAATTGTCATTATCTTTTTAGTCCTCTTTAGTCTGGAGCAGTTCTTCAGTCTTTCTTTGACGTTAATGAATTTCACACTTGTATTAGTCTGATGAAGACTGCTGATAAAGTCATACCTGAGAATGGACAATTTATAAAGAAAAAGAGGTTTAATGGACTTGCAGTTCCATATGGCTGGGGAGGCCTCACAATCATGGCAAAATGTGAAAGGGATGTCTTACATAAGACAAGGGGGAATGAGAACCAAGCATAAGGGTTCTCATTATAACACCATCATCAGATCTTGTGAGACTTATTCACTGCCACAAGAACAGTATGGGCAAAACCACCCCCATGATTCAATTATCTCCCACTGGGTCCCTCCTATAACACATGGGAATTCTGAGAGCTACAATTCAATATGAGATTTGGGTGGGGACACAGCCAAACCTTAACACTGTTGAAAATGATAGGGCAGTTGTTTCACAACTATTGTTTATTCTGGGTGTCTGATGCTTCCTCACAATTTGATAAAAGTTATGCAAATTTGCCCGAATATCACAAAAGATATCCTGTTGTTTTTCTCATTGCATCCTATCAGGTACTGTGGAATTTTAATTTGTCCCATTAATGATTGTGTTCACTATGATCACCTGATTAAGATGATGTCTGTCAGGCTTCTTCATTGTGAAATTCCTTTTCTCCTTTTGCAAATAAGTAACATTTGCATGGAGAGATAATTTGAAACTATGTACATATCCTATTCCTCACTAAACCTTTTTATTCTCTTACTTAATTTAATGAGTTATAATCAGTTACTAGTTCCTATCATTATTTATTTTGATGTTTAAAATGGTTGCAGAGTTGGCCAGTGGAACTCTGTCAAGCTGAAGTCTGTGTTCTTTTGGCATTCCACATCATTCTTTGCTTTGTGTCACAGAAGTTTTTAGACTTATCTTCATCCTATGCATTTCCTACCCTACCTCTTGGATCAGCAATTTCTCCAAGGAGCCCTCATTCCTTATAAAGAAGAATGGTATTCAGAGGCCAATATATGGGCACTAAGTGTGCTCAATTCTATTTGAGTTGGACATGATCGCTACTCTTAGGCTCTCTTACTGAATGTAGTTACAGAATATGTATACCCAAGTATGTGTGTGTGTATGTATATGAGTATACATACATCCACACGTAAAGCGGTACATTGTATTATTCAAGATGATTACAAAATTGCCCATCCCTTATGATCTTTTTATGATATAAGGATGTTGCTCTGCTTCTCACCAGAAGTCAGGTCTATTCTATGCCTGTCACCTACCTTGAATCTGCAGATGCTATAGACTGAATTGTGATTGCCCTAAAATTCATAGGTTGGACCTCTAACCACCAATGTGATGTATTTGGAGGTGGGGCCTTTGGGTGTTAATTACATTTGGAATGCTTCACGAGGGAGAGGCCCTTATAAGAAAAGACACCAGATGTGTCTTAGTCTCCTTGGGATGCTATAAAAAACACAATAAACTGGGTAATTTAGAAACAACATAAATATATTTCCCATAGTTCCAGAGCCCAAGAAGTCCAAGATTGAGGTGCTGTCAGATGACATATCTGTTGAGGGCTTGGTTTCTTCATAGACAATGTCTTCTCAGTGTAACTTCACATGGTGGAGGCAGGGGTCTGGGAGTGCTTCCTTGGGTCCTCTTTTATAAGAGTACTAATCCCATTCATTCAGGCTCTACCCTCATCATCTAGTCGCCTCTGTGTTACGCTGTTCTTGCATTGGTATAAAAAATAATTGAGACTGGATATTTATTTTTATTTTTATTATACTTCAAGTTCTGGGATACATGTGCAGAACATGCAGGTTTGTTACATAGGTATACATATGCCATGGTGATTTTCTACATCCACCCCCTAATCACCTATATTAGTTATTTCTCCTAATGTTATCCCTCCCCAATCTCCCTATCTCCTGCTATTCCTCCCCTAGCCACCCTGACCCCCAACAAGTTCAGT